>NC_138046.1:74490791-74749320 GCF_964194185.1 Rhinolophus hipposideros | reverse complement strand
GGAAAGATTGGAACCCATCACCATATTTGTGCACACTCTGTTCTACTTTGCTTGTCAGTATGCTGTCATTAGCTGATAATTCTATTCTTCTTTCTGTTATAGAATTATTTCCTTTGTAATGTTTTTACTTCATATTATTCTATAGAGGTTTGTGGCAGAATGACAATTTAAAATTTGCTTGGTCTACGGTATTGAAATAGAAATGTATGGAAAATCTTGAGTTCTGATGTTTGTGCTGATGTTTCTGATCCCCAACAATCTTTAAAATAAATTTCAGGTGCTAGAGTATTTTAGGAAATGAAGGAATAGGAAGAGAAATTCTAGGGGGAAACTATCTAAACTCTGCTATAGGCTACTTAAGCAGATGCAAGGAATAGCTTACATCTGCAGGAAAAAAAATCAGGGGCCTTAAACTGTGAATTACACAAGTTTAAAATTCTGCTGTTGGCAGACTTTAAAAGAAATAATCTGGAAAGACTATCCAGTGAGCATTCTTTTCTTATTATGTGACAAATGGAAAATTATGAGCTGAAACTTTTAAAATTCTGTTATGAAACTTTATTACTGTTTTAAGTTAATTTAATTGAGACCAAGTGTCATTTTAATATATCAAAAAATCATGCTTCTGTACTTACTTTATAAATCTATAATGTTAAAAAACTTAATATTGGCCATCTGTAAACATTTAGAAAATGATTTCTACAAAGTTGAAAATTATGTACCTCCTGTACTGAGGATTGCCTTAATGGAATTAGCTATAACAAGATCACAAAGTTTTATTACAGGGAACAAATTACAAAACCTAGAAATTGTTTCATCATGTAGTTACAGGTATGATAATTATATCTTTTCTCTGAGTTTCAAAGACTACAGAGGTTTACAGTAAAATACGGAACTTCCTATGTCTAATGCTATTTGAATATCCTTTTGTTTCTTTGTTTTTATTAGTTTCAAGTGTACAAAAGAGTATAATAGCTAGACATTTACACCCCTCACATAGTGATAAATGCTCCTCCCCCAATCGACTATACTCTGACATTGTATATAGCTTTTACAGTTCCATTAACATTTTTCCTATGCTGTACTCCACATCCACTGGGGGAGAAATGTGTGTGTATGTGTGTATATATATATATATAATTATAATTATAGTTAGCATTCAATATTATTCAGCTTCAGATGTACAGTGCAGTGGTCAGGCACCTAAACTGTCCATGAAGTGGTCTCCCTAATAAGCCCATCTGACACCCTACAAAATCATTACATTATTGATTATATTCTCCAAACTATCTTTCATATCTCTGTGGCAATATTGTGGCTACCAATTTGTGCTTTCAAATCTACTCACCTTCTCCCTCATCCTCACCCCCCTCGCATCTAGAAACCATCAGTTTTTTTTCTCTATATCTCTGAGATTATATCTGTTTAGTTTGCTCATTTATTCTGTTCTTTAGATTCTACAAATAAGTGAGATTGATTCAGTATGTATTTAGCACCTACTATGTCCCAGACATGTGGATGAGTATCATGAAAAAAGTGGTAAACAAACAAGGACCCAGACCTCATGGAGCCTGTGGGCTCCATGAAAACAAAACAAAACAAACAAACAAACAAACAAAAACTAAATTAGCACATAAAATAATTATAAATCATAAGAACTGTGAAGAAAAATAATATTGTGTTGAAGGAAAGAATGAGAAAGTAGTGGTAATGTCAACTATAATTATATTTATATTTAAAAAGTAGTTGCATTTTAGACAGGATGAAGAAAGGCAAGATTTCTAAGATGATATTTAGGATGAAATCTGTATAATTAAAAGGTACCAACATAAAAATTGTAGTGGAAACATAGAAAGATATTTGTGGCAGAAGGAACAGGAAGAATGAAGCCTTGAGATTAAAACTTTTGTAGTATTCATGAATTCATTGCATTGTATTGAAATATTGTGTTTGTGGGTGCAATATAGTAGTGGTGCTTAAATGTGTTACCTCTTAAGTGAAACAGTTGATGTTCAAACAACAAATTTGTGACTTTAAGAGAGGTCATCAAAATGGAAGTGTGAGGTAAGCCTCTAGAAATCTTACCTGGAATTTACAACAAATTGAACAATTATAACTGCACAAAGGACTCCCTGAGAAGCAGACAGGCAAGATGAAGAGTCTCACTACTGAATTCACCTAAAGGTGGTCAAATTGCACTAGCAGGAAAAGAGGAAGCGGAGAAGTGCAGAGACGGAGCCTCGCTGGCACAAGACGCAGACCTAGCTAAGTGCCACAAGCTCGCTGCATCCAAGAACTACCGCAGATGCGGGAGAGGGAAGAACTCAGATTGCTAGGGCTCTGTTTATGACACACAAGGCTGAGGGGATAGCTTAAAACGTGGCTGAACCCAAAGCTCATGGCAGAGACCTCAAAGCAAAGACTGAGGGAAGAAGTCTAAAAACATTGGTTTAAACCCTCACTGCCAAGCAGAGAATGGAAGCCATAGGCACTGAGACTAGCCTACCCTACCAAAGCTCACCCTGCCCCCACCAGCCCACTGATGGAGTGGAACAGTACCAGTGTCAGATCAAAAGAACAGCAAATATGCAGTTCTGAGAACTATGGTCCACAGACACACACACAGATTCACAGCCCAACAAGTTCCAGCAAGAGGAGGTAGCTGTGGAACCATGACTGGCTGCGGTGGTAGTCAGTGCCATTGCTCTGGGCCACCTCTCACAACTCACCCAGTCCCTATTCCCACCTATATGGGTGGATCCTTGCAGGAGTAAACAGAACTGCTGAAGCACATGGGAACTGAATCTGGTGCAGGAAGAGTATTGCAACTTCAAAAGCTTTCCACATCTCCGCAGAGATGTGGCACACTATGACCAAGATGAACTGTTAACAAAGAATGCCAGCTTCCAGGAAATCATGCCATTGTATGAGAAGCTGGAATAGTGCAGAGAAAACATAGCACTACTGTATGAGAGAAAAAAAAAGGCTGCAGTCGGAGAGAAAATAAAACATTCTACCAACACATACTGGAAAAAAAAAAGAAAGACTTTTTCCAATAAACCTGTTGCAGAACCATTCAGTAGATGTCTAGGAGAAGAAATAATAAATCATTAATTGCCATGAATAACTAAGGTAATAAGACATCTTAGAAAGAAAGTGAAAAGTCTCCAGAAAAGGAACTTAAAGATATGGAAATGTGTGACTTAAATGACAGATAATTCAAGATTGCAGTTCTGAAAAACCACAAAGAGATGCAAGAAAACACAGAAAGGCAGTTTAATGCACTCAGAAACACAATCAAAGAAAAACATGATCATTTTATGATAGAGATTGAAATTTTAAAAAAGAACCAAACAGAATTTCTGGAGATTAAGAACTCAATAGAAGAAATTAAGAATGAGATAACCAGCTTAGGTAGTAGAGTTGACCAGATGGAAGAAAGAATCAGTAACAATAAAGATAGAAACCTGGAAATGACTCGGATGGAAGAAGAAAGAGACGTGAGACTTAAAAGAAATGAAAGAACTGTACAAGAACTTTCTGACTCCATCAGAAAGAGAAGTATAAGAATACTGGGCATACCAGAAGGAGAAGAAAGAGAGAAGGGAACAGAGAGTATATTAAAAAAAAAAATAGTCGATGGCAACTTTCCAAACTTGTGGAAAGAACTAGATCCTCGAATCCAAGAAACGAATAGAACACACAATTACCTCAACCCCAGCAGGCCGTCACCAAAGAACATTGTATTGAAGCTTTCAAAAATCAACGACAAAAAAAGTATCTTGAAGGAAGCCAGGGAAAAGAATTCGGTAACCTACAAAGAAAATCCCACAATATTCAAACTATAGAAAGATAGAAATTATGAGCCAAGAATAACATATCCAGCAAAGATATACTTTAGATATGAAGGAGGAATAAAGAACTTTCCAGACATACAGAAGATGAAAGAATTTTCTAATACATGGCCTGCACTACAAAAAATACTAAAGGAGACTATTCGACCATCATCAACAGGGACAATTTGTGGCAACGAAAACATTAAAAAAGGGGGAGAGTAAAAGCCTGAACCAGAATTGGGGATGGAGAAAGTAAACATGCTGAAGAAAATGGAACAGTCTAAATGTCAAACTTTCTTTTACATAAAATTAAGGGTAACCACGCAAAAAAAAAATCCAGAACAAAAGCATATACTCTAATAAAAGAAGAAACAGAGGGAAACATCATGGAATAACACGACACAGAAATAATAGAAAACAAAAAAAGGCAAAGAAACCATGGAGACACAATCTTACCAAAAAACTGAAGATAAAATTATAGGAAATCCTCAAATATCAATAATCACCCTAAATATAAATGGACTGAAATAACCAATAAAAAGGCACAGAGTAGCAGATTGGATCAAAAAACTAAACCCAACCATATGCCGTCTCCAAGAGACAAATCTCAGCTAAAAGGAGAAGCACAGACTCAAAGTGAAAGGGTGGAAATTGACACTCCAAGCAAATGGTACCCAGAGAAAATCAGGTGTAGCCCTAATGATATCAGACGAAACAACTTCAGGGTTAAAAAAATAACAGGAGACAAAGACTGACATTTCATAATGGTACAGGGGACTATGCAACAAGAAGACATAACAGTCATCAATATTTATGTCCCAAATTAGAGAGCACCAAACTATACCAAGCAACTACTAACAGAACTAGAGGGAGAAATTGACCAAAACAGAATTATACTCGGGAACCTAAATACATCATTGACAGCTATGAATAGATCATCCAAACAGGAAGCAAATAATGAAATAACAGCACTAAATGACACATTAGATGAAATGGACATAATTGACATTTATAGAGCACTTCATCCTAAAATATAAGACTATGTATTATTTTCTAGTGTACATGGAACATTCTCAAGGATAGATGATATATTGGGATATAAAACTAACCTCAGCAAATTTAAGAAGATTGAAATCATACCACGCGTATTCTCTGATCACAAGGCTTTGAAATTGGATATCAACTGCAAAAAAAAAAAAGCAGGAAAACACAAATACATAGAGATTAAACAGCATACTTTTAAAGAATGACTGGGTCAAAGAAGAAATTAAAGGAGAGATCAAAAGATACTTAGAAACAAATGACAATGAAAATACATCCTACCAAAATTTTTTGGATGCAGCAAAAGCAGTTTTAAGAGGGAAGTTTGTAGAATTACAGGTCAACATCAAGAAACAAGAAAAATCCGAAACAAACGACTTCATGTTACACTTTAAAGAATGAGAAAAAGAAGAACAAATGAAACCTAAGGTCAGCAGAAGAAAGGATATAATAAAATTCAGAGCAGAAGTAAATGAAAGAGAGAACAAAAAGACAATAGAAAAAATTAATGTGACAAAGAGCTGGTTCTTTCAAAAGATTAACAAAATTGACAAACACTTGGCTAGACTCACTAAGATAAAAAGAGAAAAGACTGTAATAAGTAAAATCAGTAATAAAAAAGGGGAAGATAACACGAATACCACAGAAATACAAAGGATCATCCAAGAATACTATGACGGACTATATGGCACCAAATTCAATAACTTAGAAGAAATGGACAAGTTCTCACAAACATATAGCATTCCTAGGCTGAACCATGAAGAACTGGAAAATCCAAAAAGACTGATCAGCAGTAACAAAATTGATCAGTCATCACAACCCTTCCCAAAAGCAAAAGTCTGAGACCAAATGGCTTCAGTAGTGAATTCTACCAAACCTTCAAACAGGATCCAATGCGAATCCTGCTCAAACTCTTCCAAAAAACTGAAGAAGAGTCAGTACACCATAATTCATTTTATGAGGCCAACAAAACCCTGATACCAAAACTTGGTAAGGACAACACAAAAAAAGAAAACTACAGACCAATATGTCTGATGAATACAGATGCAAAAGTCCTAAACAAAATTATAGCAAATCGAATGGAACAATGCATTAAAAAGATTATTCATCATGACCAAGTGGGGTTCATCCCTGGGGCACAAGGATGGTTCAACATCCACAAATCCGTCATTGCGACACATCATATAAACAAAATAAAGGACAAAAATCATATGATTATATGAATTAATGCAGAAAAAGCATTTGACAAGACACAACATCTATTTATGATTAAAGCACTTAATAAAATAGGTATAGAAGGAAAATACCTTAACATAATAAAGGCCATATATGACAACCCCTCAGCTAATATCATAATTAATGTGAAAAACTGAAGTCCTTTGCTCTACATTCAGGAAAACAACATGGCTATCCCCTATCACCTCTGCTATTCAACATAGTGTTGGAAGTCCTCGCCAGAGCAATCAGGCAAGAGAAAGAAATAAAAGGCATCCGAATAGGGAATGAAGAAGTTAAATTGTCACTCTTTGCAGATGACATGATGCTCTATATAGAAAACCCTAAAGACTCCACCAAAAAGCTATTACAAACATTCAACACATCCAGTAATGTGGCCTGCTACAAAATGAAAGTACCAAAATCCATTGCATTCCTATATACTAACAATTAAATATCAGAAAAAGAAATCAAGAAAACAATTCCTTTGGCAATTGCACAAAAAGGAATAAAACAGCTGGAAATAACATAACCAAGGATGTGAAATACCTATATGCTGAAAACTATAAGACATTTTTAAAAGAAATTGAAGAAGACACAAAGAAATAGAAAAACATTCTGAGGTAACAGACTGGAAGAATCAACATAGTTAAAATGGCCATATTACTCAAAGCAATATACAGATTTAATGCAGTCCCCATCAAAATCCTAATGGTGTTTTTTAAAGAAATACAACAAAAAATCATGAGATTTGTTTGGAACCACAAAAGACCTCGAATTGCCAAAGCAATCTTAAAAAAAAAGAACAATGCTGAAGGTATTACACTCCCTGACTTTAGTTTGTACTACATGGCAACAATAATCAAAACAGCACGGTATTGGCAGAAAAACAGACACTTAAATCAATGGGATAGAATGAGAACAGAGAAATAAACCCCCATAATTATGGACAGATAATTTTTGACAAAGAAGCTAAAAACATACAATGGAGGAAAGACAGCCTCTTCAATAAATGGTGCTGGGTGAATTGGAAAGCCACATGCAAAAGAATGAAACTGCACTGTTATCTGTCACCATGTACCAAAATTAAATGAAAACTGATCAAAGACTGAAGCATAGACGTGAAACAATAAACTGCATAGAAAAAAACATAGGCAATAAATTTATGGACCTTGGGTTTAAAGAATATTTCATGAATTTGAATCCAAAGGCAAGGGAAGTAAAAGCTAAAATAAATGAATGGGACTATATCAAACCTAAGGGCTTCTGCACAGCAAATGATACCATCAAAGAAATAAAAAGGCAACCAAGTGAATGGGAGAATATTTTTCCATACAGTGCCTAGGATGAAGGGCTAATATCCAAAATATACAAAGAACTCATGAAACTCAACAACAAAAAACAGACAACCCAATTGAAAAATGGGCAGCTGACCTGAAGAGACATTCTCCAAAAAGGACACACAAATAAATGGAAAATAGACTTATGAAAAAATGTTCAACATCACGCATCATCAGAGAAATGCAAATAAAAAACACAATTTGATATCAACTAACCCCAGTCAGAATGGCTATCATCAACGAGACAAACAGCAACAAGTGTTGGAGAGGCTGTGGAGAAAAAGGAACCCTCATACACTGTTAGTGGGAATGCAGACTGGTACAGCCACTGTGGAAGGCAGTGTTGAGGTTCCTCCAAAAATTACAAATAGAATTACCATATGAACCAGCAATCACACTTCTAAGTATCTACCCAAAAAATCTGAAAATATTTATCCTTAATGACACGTGTGCTCCAGTGTTCATTGCAGCTTTATTTGTGGTGGCCAAAACATGGAAACAAGCAAAATATTCTTCGATAGATGAATGGATAAAGAAATTGTGTTATATATACATAATGGAATACTATTCAGCAGTAAGAAAAGATGATATAGGACCATTTGTGACAACATGGATGGATATTGAGAATATCATTCTAAGTGAAATAAGTCAGACAGAAAAAGTAGAGAACCATATGAGTTCACTTATATGTGGTATATAAACCCCAAACAACAAACAAACAATACAAACAAATGAGAAACAAAAACTCATAGACACAGACAATAGTTTAGTGGTTACCAAAAGATAAGCGGGGAAGGGGGTGGTAGATGATGGTAAAGGGAATCAAATATATGTTGATTGAAGGAGAAGTGATTCTGGGTGGTTATCACACAATGGGATTTATAGATGATGTAATACATAATTTTAATCAAGAAATTTGTGTAACTTTACTAAGAGTTGACACCCCAATAAAATTTAATTTTAAAAAAAATTGGTACCCACGTCATCAAAATAGCGGCGTTAGGTGAGCCTCTGTGAAGCGAGTCTGGAATTTACAACTAATTAGACAACAATAACTCCACAAAGGACGCGCTGCACAGCAGATAGGCAAGACAAAGAGGCCCACCACTGAATTCACCTCCAGGTGGGCCAATTGCATGAGGAGGGAAGGAAGAAGTGCGGGGACAGAGCCACGCGGGCACAGGACGCAGACCTAGCTCAGTGCTCCGAGATTGCTGCATCCCGGAACTACCGCAGCTTCGGGAGAGGGAAGACCTCGGACTGCTAGGGCTCTGCTTTCGGCCCACAGGGCTGAGGGGGAGCATATGACACGGCAAACCCAACACTCACGGCAGAGACCTTGGGGCAAAGACTGAGTGAAGAAGGCTGAAAAACGTGGTTTAAGCCCTCCTGAGGCACTGAGACTAGCTGCCCCCTGCCTACCCTCCCAAAGCTCGCCCCACCACCAACTGCCTGATACTAGAAGCGATAAAGTAGCAGTGTCAGATCAAAAGGACATATTTGCTGTTCTGAGAACTGTGGACCGCAGACAAAGATCCGCAGCCCAACCAGTTCCGCCAAAGGGGTGGGAGCTGTGGAAGCAGACCCTCTGTGGTGGTGATCACCGCCATTGCTCTGGGCCACCTCGCACAACTCACCCCGTTCCTGGTCCCACCTATCTGGGCAATCCCTGCAGGAGTAAACAGAACTGCTGAAAATTACAGGCTCTGAATCGGGTGCAGAAAGAGCTTTGGAACTTCGAAAGCTCTTCACATCCCCACAGGGACACGGCACCCTATGACCCAGGTGAACTGTTAAAGAGGACAGGCCGGTCTCCCAGGGAATCCCTCCATTGTGTGAGAAGCTGGAATAGTGCCTAAAAAACATAGCACTACTGTGTAAGACAGAAAACAAAAAGGCTACAGTCAGAGAGAAAATAAAATATTCTACCAACATGTATTGGACAACAAAAGAAAGACCTCTTCCTATCAACCTGTGGCGGAAGCCACTCCTGTAGATGTCTAGGAAGAGAAATAATAAATCAGTAATTTCCATGAATAACCAAGTCAACAAGACAGCTAACAAAGAAAGTGAAAAAGGAAACTTATAGATATTTGAAATATGTGACTTCAATGATAGAGAATTCAAGATTGCAGTCCTGAAAAAAATGAAAAAGATGCAAGAAAACACAGAAAGGCAATTTAATGAACTCAGAAATGCAATCAAAGAACAACATGAGCATTTTACGAACGAGATTGAAATTTTAAAAAGGAACCAAATGGAATTTCTGGAGATTAAGAACTCAATAGAAGAAATTAAGAATGAAATAACCAGCATAGATAGTAGAGTTGACCAGATGGAGGAAAAAATCAGTGACATCAAAGATAGAAACCTGGATGTTATACAGATGGAAGAAGAAAGGGAAATGAGACTTAAAAGAAATGAAAGACTTCTACAAGAACTTTCTGACTCCATCAGAAAGAGAATTATAAGAATAATGGGCATACCAGAAGGAAAAGAAAGAGAGAAGGGAACAGAGAATATACTCAAACAAATTGTTGATGAGAACTTCCCAAATTTGTGGACAGAACTGGATCCTTGAATCGAAGAAGCAAATAGAACACCTAATTACCTCAAACCCAACAGGCCTTCTCCAAGGCACATTGTATTGAAGCTGTCTAAAATTAACACCAAAGAAAGAATCCTCAAGGCAGCCAGGGAAAAGAAGACGGTAACCTACAAAGGAAAGCCCATTAGATTATCATCAGATTTTTCAGGTGCTCCCCCAGTGGAGCGGCCATAGGGTTCTCGCCTGCCAAGATTTTTCAGTAGAAACTCTACAAGACAGGAGGGAGTGGAACCAAATACTCAAACTATTGAAAGAGAAATCATGAGCCAAGAATAATATATCCAGCAAAGATATCCTTTAGATATAAAGAAGTAATAAAGACCTTTCCTGACATACACAAGCTGAGGGAATTTTCTCATACACGACCTGCACTACAAGAAATAATAAAGGAGGCTATTCGACCACCATCAACAGGGAAAATTTGCGGCAACCGAAACATAAAAAGGGGGAGAGTAAAGGCCTGAACTGGAATATGGGAATAGAGAAAGTAAGCGTGCTGAGGAAACTAGAATACTCCAAATATCAAACTTTCTATTACATAAACTTAAGGGTAACAACTCAAATAAAAAAAATCCAGAATTGAAATATATACTGTAATAAAAGAAGAAATAGAGGGAAACATCATAGAATACCACCACACAGAAATAATAGACAACAACAAAAAGGCAAAGAAACAATGGAGACCCAGGCTTACCATAAAACTAAAGATAGAACTACATGAAATCCTCAAGAATCAATAATCACCCTAAATGTAAATGACGGAACTCACCAACAAAATGGCACAGAGTAGCATATTGGATCAAAAAACTAAACCCAACCATATGCTCTCTCCAAGAGACATATCTCAGCTACAAGGATAAGCACAGACTCAGAGTGAAAGGGTGGAAATTGACACTCCAAGCAAATGGTACCCAGAGAAAATCAGGTGTACCCCTAATGATATCAGATGAAACAGACTTCAGGGTAAAAAAGATAACAAGAGACAAAGATGGACATTTCATAATGGTAAAGGGGACTATACAACAAGAAGACATAACAGTCATCAATATTTATGCCCCCAATCAAGCAACTCCTAACAGAACTAAAGGGAGAAAATGACCAAAACACAATTATATTAGGGGACTTAAATACATCATTGACAGCTATGGATAGATCATCCAAACAGAAAATAAATAACAAAATAGCAGCCCTAAAAGACACATTAGATGAAATGGACATCATTGACATATATAGAGCACTTCATCCTAAAACATCAGACTATACAATCTGTTCGAATGTACATGGAACATTCTCAAGGATAGACCATATATTGGGGCATAAAAGCAGCGTCAGCAAATTTACGAAGATTGAAATCATACCAAGCATATTCTCTGATCACAAGGCTTTGAAATTGGATATCAACTTCAAAAAGACAGCAGGAAAAACACAAATACATCGAGATTAAACCACATACTTTTAAAGAACGACTGGGTGAAAGAAGAAGTAAGAGGAGATATCAAAAGATACATAGAAACAAATGACAATGAAAATACATCCTACCAAAATTTTTGGGGTGCAGCGAAAGCAGTTTTAAGAGAAAAATTTATATCATTACAGGCCTAACTCAAGAAACAAGAAAAATCCCATATAAATAACCTCATGTTACACCTCAAAGAACTAGAAAAATAAGAACAAGTGAAACCAAAGGTCAGCAGAACAAAGGAAATAACAAAAATCAGAGCAGAGCTCAACGAAATAGAGAACAAAAGGACAATAGAAAAAATTAATGTGACAAAGAGCTGGTTCTTTGAAAAAATTAATAAAATCGACAACCCCTTCGCTAGACTCACTAAGATAAAAAGAGAGAAGACACTAATTAACAAAATCAGAAATGAGAAACGGGAAGTTATCACGGACACCACAGAAATAAAAAAGGATTATTCAAGAATACTATGAAGGACTATATGCCACGAAATTCAATGACCTAGAAGAAATGGACAAGTTCTTAGAAACATATAGCCTTCCAAAGTTGAACCATGAAGAACTGCAAAATCTAAACAGACAGATCACCAGTAATGAAATTGAATCAGTCATCCAAAACCTTCCCAAAATCAAAAGTCCTGGACCAGATGGCTTCACTAGTGAATTCTACCAAACCTTCAAACAGGATCTAATACCAATCCTGCTCAAACTCTTCCAATAAATTGAAGAAGAGTCAGTACTCCCTAACTCATTTTATGAGGCCAACATTATCCTGATACCAAAATCTGGTAAGGGCAACACAAAAAAAGAAAACTACAGACCTATATCTCTGATGAATACTGATGCAAAAATCCTAAACAAAATTTTAGCAAATCGAATAAAACAATGCATTAAAAAGATTATTCATCATGACCAAGTGGGGTTCATCCCTGGGGCACAGGGATGGTTCAACATATGCAAATCCATCAATGTGTTACATCACATAAACAAAATAAAGGACAACAATCATATGATTATATCAATTGATGCAGAAAAATTATTTGACAAGATACAACATCCATTTATGATTAAAACACTTAATAAAATATGTATAAAAGGAAAATGCCTTAGCATAATAAAGGACATCTATGAGAAGCCCTCAGCTAATCTCATAATTTAATGGTGAAAAACTGAAGCCCTTTGCTCTACGTTCAGGAATACGACAGGGCTTTCCCCTGTCACCTCTGTTTTTCAACATAGTGTTGGAAGTCCTTGCCAGAGCCATCAGGCAAGAGAAAGAAATGAAAGGCATCCAAATTGGGAATGAAGAAGTTAAAATATCACTCTTTGCAGATGACATGATGCTATATATAGAAAACCTTAAAGACTCCACCAAAAAGCTGTTAGAAACAATCAACGAATACATTAAACTTGCTGCCTACAAAATCAATGTGCAAAAGTCCATTGCATTCCTATATACTAACAATGGAATCTCAGAAAAAGAAATACAAAAAACAATTCCCTTTGCAATTGCAGCAAGAAAAATAAAATTCCTAGGAATAAACTTAACCAAGGATGTGAAGGATTTATATGCTGAAAATTATAAGACATTTTTGAAAGAAACTGAAGATGACACAAAAAATGGAAAGACATTCCATGCTCATGGATTGGAAGAATCAACATAGTTAAAATGGCCATAGTACCCAAAGCAATGCACAGATTTAATGCAATCCCCATGAAAATCGCAATGGCATTTTTTAAAGAAATAGAACAAAAAATCATGAGATTTGTTTGGAACCACAAAAGACCCCGAACAGCCAAAGCAGTCTTAAGAAAAAAGAACAATGCTGGAGATATCACACTGCCTGACTTTAGCCTGTACTACAGGGCTACAATGATCAAAACAGCATCATATTGGCAGAAAAACCAACACATAGACCCATGGAATAGAATTTAGAACCCAGAAATAAAACCACATAATTATGGACAGATAACTTTTGACCAAGAAGCTATAAACATACAATGGAGGAAAGATATCCTCTTCAATAAATGGTGCTGGGAGAGTTGGATAGCCACGTGAAAAAGAGTGAAACTGGACTGCTATCTGTCACCATGTACCAAAATTAATTCAAAATGGATCAAAGACTTACGCATAACACCTGACACAATAAAATGCATAGAACAAAACATAGTACTAAACTTATGGATCTTGGGTTCAAAGAGCATTTTATCAATTTGACTCCAAAGGCAATGGAAGTAAAAGCTAAAATAAACAAATTGGACTATATGAAACTTAAATGTTTCTGCACAGCAAAAGAAACCATCGACAAAATAGAGGCAACTGACTGAATGAGAGAAGATTTTTGCAAACTGTTCCTCCAATAAGGGTCTAATATCCAAACTATACAAGGAACTCATGAAACTCAACAACAACAAAAAACAAACAACCCAATTGAAAAATGGGCAGAGGACCTGAAGAGACATTTCTCCAAAGAGGACTTACAAATGGCAAATAGACATATGAAAAAGTGCTCAACGTCACTACTCATCAGAGAAATGCAAATGAAAACCACAATGAGATATCACCTCACCCCAGGTAGAATGGCTATCATCAACAAGACAAATAGCAACAAATGTTGGAGAGGCTGTGGAGAAAAAGGAACCCTCATATACTGTTGGTGGGAATGCAGACTGGTGCAGCCGCTATGGAAGGCAGTGTTGAGGTTCCTCAAAAAATTACAAATAGAATTACCATATGACCCAGCAATCCCTCTCCTGTGTATCTACCCAAAGAATTTGAAATCTTTTACACATAAAGACACGTGTGCTCCAATGTTCATTGCAGCTTTGTTTACGGTGGCCAAGACATGGAAATAACCAAAATGTCCTTGATAGATGAATGGATAAAGAAGTTGTGGTATATATACACAATGGAATACTATTCGGCGTTAAGAAAAGATGATATAGGAACATTTGTGACAACATGGATGGATCTTGAGAGTATAATTCTAAGTGAAATAAGTCAGACAGAAAAAGCAAAGAACCCTATGATTTCAGTGACGTGTGGTATATAAACCAAAATCAACAAAAGAACAAGACAAACAAATGAGAAACAAAAACTCATAGACACAGACAATAGTTTAGTGGTTACCAAAGTGTAAGGGGGTAGGGGGTGGGAGATGAAGGTAAGGTGGATCAAATATATGGTGATGGAAGGAGAACTGACTCTGAGGGGTGAACACACAATGGGATTTATAGATGATGTAATACAGAATTGTACACCTGAAATTATGTAATTTCATTAACAATTGTCACCCTAATAAATTGAAAAAAATATTATAAAGATAATTTTAAAAAAGAGTATTATGGATTATATGCTACCAAATTCAATAACCTAGAAGAAAGGAAGAAGTTCTTATAAACATGTAGCCTTGATAGACTGAATCATGAAGAACTAGAAAATCTAAATAAAACAATCAATAGTAAGGAAATTAAATCAGTCATCTAAAACCTTCCCAAAAGCAAAAGTCTAGCACCAGGTGGTTTCACTAGTGAATGCTACCAAACATTCAAAGAGGATATAACACCTGTCTTCCTCAAATTCTTCCAAAAAAATTAAAGAGGCAATACTTCCTAATCCATTTTATGTGGCCAAAATTACCCTGATACCAATACCTGGTAAGCCTAACACAAAAAAATGAAAATTACAGACTAATATCTCTGAAGAATATGATGCAAAAAATCTTTAATATTTTTCTAGGAAATCCAATACAACAATTAATTAAAACATTATACCTCATGATCAAGTGGGTTTCATTTCAGGGGCACAAGAATGGTTCAACATACAAAACGCGATGAATATGATACACCACATAAAATAAAATATACAAATCATACGATTGTATTAATACATGCAAAATAGCATTTGACAAGATATAACATCTACTTATGATTTAAACACTTAATAAACTGGGTATAGAAGGAAAATACCTAAACATAAGACAGGCAATATATGGCAAGCCCTCAGCTAATATTATAACTAACAGTGAAATACAGAAGCCATTCATTCTGTATTCAGGAACAAAAGAGGTTTGTCCTCTGCCGCCACTGCTTTTCAAAATTGCATTGGAAGTCCTAGCCAAAGCAATCAGGGAAGAGAAAGAAATAAAAGATATCCAAATTCGGAATGAAGTTAAATTGACATTTTTTGCAGATGACATGATGTTATATGTAAAAAACCCTACAGACTCCACCAAAAAGCTATTTTTGTATTTGTTTATTGTTTATAGAAACAATAAACGAATACAGTAAAGTTGCTGGCTACAAAATCAATGTACAAAAATCCATTTCATTCCTACATACTAACAATGAAATTTCAGAAAAAGAAATGAAAAACACAACAGCTTTGCACTTAAAAAAAAAAAGAATACAATACCTAGGTATAAACTTAAGAAAGATGTGAAGGAGCTATGCACTGAAAACTATAAGACATTTTTAAAAGAAATTGAAGAAGACACAAAGAAATGGAAAAACATTCAGTGTTCATGGATTGGAAAAATCAACAGGGTTAAAATGACCTTATTTCCAAAGCAATATACACATTTAATGCAATCCTCGCCATAATCCCAATGGCATTTTATTAGAAAAATAGAACAGATAGTGGATGGGGGGAGGGGGGTTCACAGTGTGAGGGATATAAATGATGAACGGCTAAGTATTACCTTGTCTTGTACACCTGAAACTAATAAATTAAAATAAAATTTAAAAAAAGAAAAAAAAAGAAAAATAGAACAAGAAATGATCATGTTTTCATGGAATCACAAAAGACCCTGAATAGCAAAAGCAGTCCTAAGAAAAAACAATAAGGCTGGAGGTACCACACTCCCTGACTTCAGTTTGTAATACAGAGCAAAAATAATCAAAACAGCATGGTGTTGGCAGAAAAACAGAAACAGAGACCAATGTAAGAGAACTGAAAACCAAGAAGAAAACCCACATATATATGGAAAGATAATTTTATACAAAAGTGCCAAAAGCATGCAATGGAGAAAAAAAAAAAAAAAAACAAAAACAAAAACAAAAAAAAAACTCTTCAATAAATGTTGCTGGGAAAATTGGAAAGGCATGTGCAAAATAATGAAACTAGACTGCTATGTGTGTCCGTGTACCAAAATTAACTCAAAATGGATCAAAGACCTAACATAAATCCTGAAACAATAACCTGAATCAAAGAAAGCATAGGTACTAAACTTATGGAGCTTGGGTTCAAAGAGGATTTTATGAATTTGATTTCAAAGGCAAAAGAAGTGAAAGCTAAAATAAATTAATGGGACTATATCAAAGTAAAAAGTTTCTGCACAGCAAAAGAAAACATCAACAAAACAAAGAGACAACCAACCAAATGAGTGAAAATATTTGCAAACAACATCTCCTATAAGGGGATAATATTCAAAATATATAAGGAACTCATACAACTCAACAAGAAAAAGACATACTATCCAATTAAAAAATGGGCAGAAGGCTGAACACAAACTTCTCCCAAGTCATATAAATGGCCAGGAGATATGTGAAAAAATGTCCAATTTCAATAGCTATTAGGAAAATGCAAATGAAAACCACAATGAGATATCACCTCACCCCAGTGTGAATGGCTGTCATCAACAAGACAAATAATAACAAGTGCTAGAAAGGTTGTGGAGAAAAAGGAACCCTCATACACTGTTTGTGGGAATGTAAATTTGTACAGCCACTATGGAAAATTGTAGGGAGGTTCCTCCCAAAATTAAGAATAAAACTACCATATGACCCAGCAATCCTTCTACTGGGTATCTACTCATAAAAATCTGAAAACATTTATCTGTAAAGATATATGTACTTCAATGTTCATTACAACATTATTTATGGTGGCCAAGAAATGGAAACAACCAAAGTGTCTTTCGATAGATGATTCGATAAAGAAGATGTGGTATATATACACAATAGAATACTAACCTTGTACAGCAAGATGAAATACTTGCATTTGCGACAACATGGATGGATCTTGAGATTATTATGCCAAGTGAAATAAGACAGAAAAAGTCAAGGACCACATGACTTCACTCAAATGTGGGATATAAAACTGAAAGCAACAAAGGAAAAAGACACACAAATAAGGATATAAAAACTCCTAGACACAGACAACATTTTAGTGATTACCAGAGGGTAAAGGGAAGGGGAGATAGTAGAAGATGTGTAAAGGGAGTCAAATATATGGTGATGGAAGGATAACTGATTTTGGGTGCTGAACACATAATGTAAAATAAATAGATGATCTTTTAAAGAATTGTACACTAGAAACCTATGTAGTTTGGTTGACCATTGTCACCCCAATAAATGTTATTTAAAAAGTGGTCAACTTCACTAAGTATTAGAGGAATGCAAATCAATACCACAATGAGATATTACCTCACACCAGTTAGAAGGTCTGTTATCAACAAGAAAAATAATAACAAGTGTTGGAGAGGCTGTGGAGAAAAATACATCCTCATACACTGTTGGTGGGAATGTGTATTGGTTTAGCAACTATGGAAGGTGATGTGGAGGTTCCTCAAAAAATTAAGAATAGAATTGCCATATGACACAACAATCCCTCTCCTGGGTATCTATCCAGAAAATCTGAAGACATTTATTTGTAAAGATTTTTGTACTCCTATGTTCACTGCAGCTTTATTTATGGTGGCCAAGACATAGAAACAATAAATTTGTCCTTGGATAGATGATTGGATAAAGAGGATGTGGTATATATACACAATGGAATACTGCTCTGCCAAAAGAAAAGATGAAATACTGCCATTTGTGACAACATGGTTGGATCTTGAGAGTATTATGCTAAGCAAAATCAATTAGACAGAAAAAGTCAAGAACCATATGACTTCACTCATATGTGGCATATAAAACTGAAAGCAACAAAGGAACAAGACACACAAATAATGAAACAGAAACTCATAGACACAGGAAACAGTTTAGTGGTTACCAGAGGATAAGGGGGGAGGGACCATGGTAGAAGAGGGTCAAGTAGGTCAAATATATGGTGATGGAAGGAGATCTGACTCTGAGCAGTGAACACACAATGTGACACATAGATGATGTATTATAGAATTGTACATTTGTAACCTATGTAGTTTTGTTGACCATTATCACCCCAATAAATTTTAATTTAAAAAGTGTTTATGCATCAGGAAGTAATAGCAATTATTAACTATATATGCACTTGCCAACAGAGCCAATAAGATATAAATCAAAAACTCTGAGTTGAGAAGATAAATAGATAATTTATTATGAAAATTGCAGAATTAAATATTCACTATTCAATAATATACAAAACAAATAGGCAGCATATTAATAGAAAACAGAAGACCTGAAAAATACTGTAAACCAATCAGACCAGAGAGACATGTGCAGAACACTCCACCCATCAAGAGTAAAACGCATATTCTTTTCAAGAGCCCCGGAACCATTTTTCAGAATATAAAATATTCTAAACCATAAAACAATTATTAATAAATTTAAGATAATTCAAATTACAGAAATTACATTATCTGATGACAATGGATTTCAATTAGAAATCAATAACAAAATAAAGTTTAAGAAATTTTACAAGTATATTGTAATTAAACAAAATACATCTAAATAACTAATGAGTCATAAAGAAAAGAGGATATTGAAGAGGTAACTGCACTGCCATGTTTGTTGTGGCATTGTTCACAACAGTCGAGATATGGAAACAACCTAAATGTCTATCAACAGATGAATGGATAAAAAAGATATCTCTCTCTCTCTCTCTCTCTCTCTCTCTCTCTCTCTCTCTCTCTCTCTCGCAGGAATATCATTCAGCCATGTGAAAGAAGGAAATCTTACCATTTGTTACAACATGTATGGTCTTTGGGGGACATTATGTAAAATGGGATAAGTCACACATACAAAGCCAAATGCTACATATAATCACTTACATGGGGATCTAAAAAAGCTGAACTCACAAAACCAGAAAGCAGAATGGTGATTACCAGGGGCTAATGCGTAGACGGATTTGGGAGATGTTTAAGGGTACAAATTTGGAACCAGTATATTATAAGTTTTCAAGATCTAATGAAAACCATAGTGATTATAGACAATAATACTGTATTAAAATTTTCAAACTTAATAAGAGACTAGATCTCAATTGTTTCCATCACCAAAAAATGATAATTATATGACATGACACATGTATTAGCTAACAATATGAGTGTGATCATATTGTAGTATGTAAATGTATTAAATCAACATTTTGTACACCTTAAGTTTATACAGTATTATATGTCAATTATGTCTCAATTTAAAAAGTTAAGATCTTATGTGTTTTCTACCATAATAAAAATAAAAGAAAGTTGAATGATACTCCTATAACTGATCTACAGACTCAAAGCAATTCCAATCAACATCCCAGCTGGCTTCTTTGCATAAATTAACAAACTGACTCTAAATTTCATACTGAAATGTAATGGACCTAGAACAAAACAGTCTTTAGAAAATACTTACAAATATAGTTAGAGGACACTTGCTTACTGATTTCAAATTTTACTGCAAAACAAGAGAATCAAGATACGGAGGTACTTGTATAAGTATAAACATGTGTTTCAATTGAATAGAATTGAGAGTCCAGAAATAAAACCACACAGTTATTGTCAATTATGATTTTTGACAAGACCACAAAGACAATTCAATGGAGAAATGAATATTGTTTTCAAGAATGGCACAAGTGGAAGACATCCACACACAAAAGAATGAATTTGGACTTTTCACACTATACACAAAAATTAACTCAAATGGATCAAAGACCTAAATTAAAGAGCTAAAACTATAAAACTCCTAGATGAATACATAGGTATAAATTTTCATGATATTGAATAAGGCAATGGCTTCTTAGATAACAAACCAAAAGCAAAAGTAACAAAAAAAGATAAATTAAATTTCATCAAAATTTAAAACTTTTGCACTTCAAAGGACACCATAAGTGAAGTTAAAAGAAAACCTGTGTAATGGGAGAAAATATTTGCAAATTATATATCTGATAAGATACTTGTATCTATAGTACATAAAACCACTTACAATTCAGTAAAAAACAAAACAAAACAAAACACAATCAATTAAATGACCCAACTGAAAACGGAGAAATAATTTGAACAGATATTTCTCCAGAGACATGTTCAACAAGCACTTGAAAAGATGCTCAACATCATTACTCATCAGGGAAATGCAAATCTAAAGCAAAATGAGAAACCATGACACATGCAATAGAATGACTACATAAGAAAGACAGGCAGTGGCAAGTATTGGATAAGATGTGGAGAACTGGAACCCTTATACATTGCTTATAAAAATGTGAAATGTAGTAACTGAAAAACAGTATGGCAATTTCTCAAAATTTAAACATAGAATTACCATATGTCCTATTGATTCTAGTCCTAGATATATACCCAAAGGAACTGAAAACATTTGTCCACAGATAAACTCGCACATAAATGTACATAGAAGCATGATTCTAATAGCCACAACTTGAAAATAATCCAATATCCATCAGCCAATCAATGGATAAACAAAATGTGATATAGAAGTTCAGACAATTAAGTTTGTGAACTCATACTAGAAGAAGTGCTACATACCTCATTGCTGAATATCACTATAGTCACATTTGAAGTACCCCCTTTAGGAAGATATACACCAACACCAGTGCCTAGTACACCCTTCAAAGCAGTTTGGGAACTCTTTCTGGAATGGCCATCAGAGCTGTTGTCGTATTACACTTGATGTCCTGAATGTCATCAAAATATTTTCCTTTAAGTATTTCTTTTATATTTAGGTAAAAAAAGAAGTCATTAGGGGTGAAATCAGGTCAGTAAGGAAAGTTTTTCCAATACAGTTATTTGTTTACTGGCCAAAAACTCCCTCACAGAGTGCCATGTGAGCTGGTACATTGTCGTGATGCAAGATCCATGAATTTTTGCTGAAAATTTCAGGTCATCTAACTTTTTCATGGAGCCTTTTCAGCACTTCCAATTAGTAAATTTGGTTAACTGTTTGTCCAGTTGGTACAAATTCATAATGAATAATCCCTCTGATATAAAAAAGTTAGCAACTTTGTTGCAATAAGTACACAAACTTAATTGTCAGATTTCGTATTCATACACTGAAAGATTGTTAAGCCGTACAAAATAATTAAATATTAATTTATGCTACAACATGGATAAATTTTGAACATATTATGCTAAGTGAAAGAAGCCAGACCAAAAGGTAATATTGGGATGCCATCTATATAAAATATCCAGAATAGGGAAATCCATAGACAGAAATTAGATTAGTTATTGCCAAGACCTGAGAATAAAAGGAAATGGGAAGTAACTGCTAATAGATACAGGGTTTTTTTTAGGGATAATAAAAACATTCTTGAATAGATAGCAATGATGGTGGCACAATTCAGAATCCACTGAAAACTACTGAAATGTGCACCTCACAAGTGAAATTTTATGACATGTGAACTACATCTAAATAAATATAGTATTTATAAAATGCCAAAAGAGAAAGAGAATATCACCATAGATATGATCCAGAGATCACAAAGCCACCCTTGCCACAACCATTGCTATTACTTCCAGAGTTACCTCTTGATACCCATGAAATTGGTAATTAGTCACTAAAAATCTGAGTTCAAACACAATTGTTTCTCAATCTTTACACATCCGTGATTTCGTTTGCCAACATATATAGCAGCAGAAAGAAGCTCCTGTCTCCTTTCTGCTTAATTGGTGGAATCTCATTCTCATCAGGACTAACTGAAAAGAAATATGAGGTATGTAACATTTCGTTTTTGCTTCCTATACTATGAATTACAAGAAGTGAAGGGTAGATTATTGGTTGGAGTGATCCAATACTCAGTAACCCACCATAGAAGGCTTCTCCAGAAATATGACATTTAAGGTGCAACTTCAGTAATTTGAAGGGACCACCAGCCACTAGCCATGTAAAAATCTGGAGGAAAAACATTCCAGGTACTGGGAATAACATGTATGAGAATGCTGAGGTGAGAGACTGTCTTGCTTAATTTCAGAAAGAAAGCCTTTATATCTCTATGTCTCTTAATAGCCATTGAATTCATATTTTTGTCTCTCAATACTACATTCTAGAAAATTTCTTCTGACCTTTCTTCAAGTTTACCAGCTGCGTCTTCAGCTATATCAATTTTTTTATGAAATGAATCCACTGATTTTAAAATTGTCTGTTATTACATATTTTTATTCCTAACAGAGTTCTATATGTCATGTTTTCAAATCTATAGATCATTTAAATATGTATCCAGTCTCTTGTTGTATGTTAATTTTTTAAACTTAAATTTTCATATTTTATGTATTTCATATAGTCAGTCTGATAATTTAAATATTTGAAGAGTTTATTAATCTGTTTTTTTTCTGCCTATATTTTTATTGGTTTTAACTCATGGTGCCTTATTTTCTTACGTGTGTGTGTTTTTGAATGGGTAATACTTTCTGTCCTTGAAAAATAGTTTTAGAGGATTTGAGGTCTAGGATGAAATGCTCTCCTCCAGAGAGGATTTATGGTGACTTATATAATATGCCTAGGGACACTCACTACAAGTTCAGGATCACTTTATACTATAATCACATCTTGAGACTATTTTTGGCCTACTTAGGTGATGTGAATTTGGGCTGCAAATTCAAAGGAGGGCCAACTTGTAGTTATAATTTCTCATGGATGCTCCCTCACAACACCTGTTAACTTGCTCACTTGGGTATTAAGAAAAAATTTTGTGTTCCCGTGGGAAGTGGGTAATGGATTTACTTTTTAGGGAACTTTTACCCTCAGAGTATAGATTTTTGGAATCCATATTTTATTGGTAAGAGGTTCTCTTATTATACCCTCTAAAGGAGGGAGGTAGTAAAGTTTTACCTCAATCTAGAAGCTCATGTTTACCGGGAAAGGCAAATCCTTGAGAGGAAAAAAATTGCTTCACTGCTCTACTTTCTTTTCTGGGTTCTCAATGAGAATTAGATTTCAGCAGTCTAATTCCGTAGTGTGTTGTCTGCTCCTCAAGTACTTTAGGTTTGTCTTTTGTGTGTGTTGTGTGTGTCCTTCTGTTTTAATTGAGCCTTGATTGCCATTGGCACATCAATTGGAAGGATGACCCTTAAGCTGATTAGATGTGAAGACTGGCTATGACTACAGTGGGAATCTCCTAGAGAGCAGGATTTGCTTTAGCAGGACTCTGGTACCTGCTGAGTCTGTCCTTTGGGTGTGTCATTTGTGCAGTTTTTTATGTGGTGCACTGGTGTGGTCTGATGCTTGCCACTGGATGTGTTGTTTCAGGGACCTCTTTGGAGTGGCTCTGGTGCAGGTCAGTTGCTATTTCTGCCCAGCCCACGGCCACTTGGTATAAGATACAAATTAATATGCAGATGGTCGCCACTTGTGCTGGGTCTTTAGGTGTCTGGGAAAGGCTAAACTATGAACTGAGGCTGGTCCCCAGTAGTACCAGCTTGGGGCTGCTTAGGAAGAGGTACGGAGCACACCAATGCCAGATGCTGCTGGTTTGGGATCTATGATCTTTTTAGACATTATAGGAAAGTCTGAAGCATGAGCCTAAAGAAGCCTTTTGTGTGGAAAAGCCACTGGAAATAGCTTGGGTGGGCCTGCAAGTTGGATGTGGTGGCATCTCAGGGAATCACCAGGGTGAAGAGGACAAACAGTGTTGGCCAGGTTGATGGAGACTCAGATATGGTGCCACCTGTGTGTAGGCAAGTGGTCAACAATGGAATAATGGCTTCTGCCAGTACTTCTGTCTGGGTGAAAGCAGCCTCTCCAGTCCTCGCCCTGCAGCCAGACAACTCCCGCCCCACCCCATATGTGTCTGGTATCTTTTGAGCTGCCACTCCAGTACTGGAGCTCAGAGCAAATGAGTCTGTCAGCAAGTAAGTCTGTGCCTGGGCCCTTTAAGAGGAGGTTCTTGGGACTCCAGCTGCCTTCCATTTCACTCAGCCACAATCTCCACTGGTTTTCACCACCAGAAGTAGTGGGGACTTCTCTTTCCAGCACTGGAGCTCTGAGCTGGGGACATTGGTGTGGGCCTGGAACACTTCACTCCTCAGAGGGGCCTACACAACCCAGATATCCTCCCCAGTTTTTAACTGCCACATGTGGGTGTGGGACCAGCCCCTTCAGCATCTTTGTTCCTCTTACTAGTGCTTCTTTTGCATATTGTTAGTTGTATGACTTCTTTTCAGCTAAACTTCAGGCGATTCTCAATGATGGTTGTTCTGTAGTTTAGTTGTAATTCTAATGTGATTGTGGGAGGAGGTGAGCACAGCATTTACCTATTCCACCATCTGGACCAGTGTCCTCTCATTGCTCTTTGGATAAAGTTCAAAATAGTGACTGACCATGACTGTCCAAGACATGCATTATCTCAGCAACTTGGTGGTCTCATCTACCGTCACTTCCTCTTGCTTACCATGTTCTAGGAAGTTTCCTTTTCTCCATGGACATGACTTTTTGTCCCAGGGTGTTCAAAAATACTACTTCCCTTGTCTGTAACAATGTCCTCCTCCTCCTCCTTTCTTCTAATTTTAACTTATTGTTTAGGTCTCAGCTCAAATGTCACTTCTTGAAAGAAGCTTTCCTTCATTACTTCAATCTGAATTATATATACAATAATATATTTTCAACTGACTGTAATTTTCCTTCATCAAATGCAATTAAATAATTATTTAGATAATTGTTTAATGTGTATTTTGTTTGTCAAACTGGAAGTTCCTTAATGTTAGCAACTCTGTTTTGTTCATGAGTGAATTCAGACCAATTTGATTTCTCAATTTGTGCACATCACCTTATCTGTGATTACTCCCTTTCATAGCATACTAATGAAATGATTCATGGTACATTTTAGATCCCATCTGTTAGAGCTCTTTTAACACCTCGTCACTCAGCCAGAGCAGGAAGCAACACTGACAATATAATTTCAATGCCCTTCATGATTAGATTCTTTCCACTCAAAAATCAAATAGTGTCTATTTTTACTTTGTATTTATAAAATTGTTTGCACAAGAAGAGTTCTTATAAAATCCTTAATTGTAATTTTGAAATCTGCAACTTTCACAAACTACTGCAGCAAAAAAGTTTTCCAAGCAGCCTGTTTTCCTTATACCAAATAAAACTTTCTTATACCAAATAAAACATTTGAATAATATTTCTGAACATCAGTATGGCTAGTTTCATGACAATAAGTGTTTATTCTGAACAATTGAGACTTTCACCTGCCCAGAGCATCCAGATGACCAAATGATCTAGTATAGTGCTTCTCAAACTAACTCTTGTGAAGAATCTTTATTTTTAACATTCAATCTGTGACAAAAGCATAATTTTTTAAATATAATTAACCGAATTACTAGTAATGTGAAATTTAAAATACACACATATACAAAATTCAAGTCCACCTATTACATTTGGATGTTGTCCATGTCAATTTGCCATAAAATTTTCTAAATAGTTTTTCTTAATTTTCATTTTTATCTTGCCATTGGTCAGTTCACAAACCAGGCCCGGTACTCAGACATTCAATGAGTAGCACTGATAGAATGCATTTGATCAGTGCTTCTCAAATTTTAAGGTGCATATTAATTACCTAGGAATCTTGTTAATATGAACATTCTAACAGTTCTGGAATTGGGTTTGAGGTTTGGCTTTCTAGCAAGTTACCAGATTAAGTCTATAATGCTGCTGGTATGTAAATCACAAGTTCAGCAACAAGTCATTAGATTATAAGCTTTCTGAGGAAAAGATTGTGCATATTAATTTCTGTATTTCTAGTGCCCATCAAAATAGGTGCAAAAGAAAATTTTGATGTGTAGAGAAGTGATGCCCTTGATGAACTTTCAACTTCCATGGATCCTTGAACTATTTTATTTTTAAATTACAGCTCACATTTAATATTATTTTATATTTGTTTCAGGTGTGCAGCATGGAATCTGTGGCAGTAGATGATGTAGATTCAAAAACTCCTCTGCTTAATACAGCTCTGTAAATTTTGTATATCTTCTAATTTTAATTTCATTTTTATAGTAATTCATTTTAATATATTTTCCAAAATATATATTTGATACAAATTAAACATTGAAAAAGAGAATCTTCACCACTGCCTGCTGCTACAATCAAAAAGTTATGAATTTTTTTTCAAATAAAAATTGTCCAAAGAACTACATGGACTATTTTTCTTTCTTATTCATACCAGATTTGGATGTTGCAGTAATGGCAGATTTCATGTATTCTGAGTCTGTCATTTACTCTAAACACATGGAACTGTATCAAGGAGAGGTGTTCTTGAATCCACATGGTCTACTGCAATACTGATTCTGTAACAGTAATGAGGGATGGTGTTTCTCAAACAGGTAAAAGTTCATTGTTTTCAATGCACTGTCACTGCAGCTACCACTTTGAATAGATATTGAAATTCTGTATTTGTTTTTTTGTTTTGTTTTTGTTCCTCCTTGCATTGAGCTGACCACATTGACTGGTTTAACTTGTGAAGTTGATTATACATAGAAAATAGAATGAGTATGATAGGGTAGGAGCACCTAAGCAGCAAAGCCCCATGAAAACTGTTCTGAGCATTTTCTTAATAATTTCAATAATACGTTATCTTTGAGGCATGGCATTTTACCAAGTTTGTGACTCATGTCACTGTCACTAAGTTTTTCCTCTGTTTTATACATACTTTCTTCTGGCAAATTGTGACATGGTGGTTTTAGCAAAAGAGCTTTCAAAAAGCTTGTTAAAAGACTTATGCGTATTCTCCAGCTTCAAATAATTCTGTCAAAATCTGATTTGAAATGTAACAGACAAGTGAACCTGTTCTTTGAATTATAGCAAATGGCTTTCAAAATGAGGTGGGAGAAGGACTGAATAAAACACATTGTATTCCACTAGTCATGTAAGAATCCATCCCATTTTAAATGACAATGCTTGATGCTTGCATACTTACTGGAGGTGTTCTTTAAAAAGGCCCCAATATGTCTTTGATGCCCTGGGATTCCTCTACATTTCTTTCTCCTTTGGATCCTTTGCATCTTTGCTTACCAAAATACACTACATAAACTGAGAACAGTCTTAGAGGATCTTTAGTGTCAATAAAAAACAGCTTTATATTCCTTTAGAAGACATTCAAGGTATTGCCTATCAGTGTCTGAATCAATCAATAGCACTTTTTATACTTGTGACATTTATGCTATTATTTTGTAACTTAGGTTTTTAAATTCATTACTCAAGAGTCTAACTATTTCCTTTATCCCTTTATTTTTGGGAAAATGTGGACTACTTTAAGGAATGTTAGGTATAATAGTAAGAAACTCATAGAAATTATCAAAATATGCATAATATATCTTTTCAGATTATTTCAAATCTGCCTCCCCCACTACATGGAAGCACCATGGGGGTAGGGACCTTTCCTGTTTTGGTTACTGCTGTAATTCTAGAAACTAGAACAGTTTGTGGCTCATAGAGGATGCTTAATAAATATTTATTTAATAAGTGTTCAATTATTGTTTCAAACACTATGCTCAAGTATACACACGATTAATTGATATCTATATAGATAGATATATAGATAGATGATAGATAGATAAACATAAAATCAATTAGCCTGGTTTATAATATTCCTGAATTTAAGCAACATTAAAAAAATTAAGGAGAGACTAGTGAATGTATGCATTTTAAAACATGCTTACATATATCCAATACGTTACATTTCTTACTAATCCTTATGTCACTCACTGCTTAATCTAACTCTGGCTTTAGTTAGCACATATTACATTAAAATGCTTCTGTCCAACTTATTCTGAAACTCAACTTAGAGTCAAATCTTTCCTATCTCTGGTGGTACACAGGTTTAAAACTTAGCTCAGGTCTATTTGGGAGGAACAGCATTCCATTGCTACTAGCCCAAAAGTCTTTGTGCCCAATGCTTCAAAAAAACAAAACTCAAAATATCAGAGTTTGGAGTAAGGAAAGATTTATTGACCAACAAGGCACCAAATCAAGAAGATGAGCTCTAGTATTTCCTTAAATCCATTTTAAGAAAGTACCAAGTTCAGGCTTCTTTTATGTCTAGGGAAGGGAAAATGGGAGGGGCTAGAGGTGGTTGATGACCATAAACATCTGGGTAACAGCAGAGGTTGAAACAACTGGCGAAATCTCTAAAACTCTTTGTTCCCAGTCTATTGACCCTTGCTGATCTGAGTCTGGTTTCAAGGTTCCTGCAAGTCTTTGATAAATAATTGTTATTTTTGTACACTTTTTCCCCACCTGCTCAGGAAAGGCACCTTCTGGCAAGGGACTATTCTTTTAAAAACTCAAGATGCAAGCAGAATTCCTCTAACGATTAGCATGTCTACAGCAGGAGCTATTATCTTGAAGGCAATGAGAATAATGCAAAATGGAATAGGTGAAGTCAGAGAGAGCTAGCATTTCATTCCATTACACCGCTACCAATAGTGGGTTACTTACACAGAACAATCATTTTTTGAACTGCCTGTATAACTGCATCAAATTGAAGTAAACCCTCATATTACATAAGGAAAACTAAGAGCACACCTGTGACATCTTTTACTCCCACCTCAACCCCCACTCCTAATCAGAAAGTCACTCTTTATTCTGCTCTTAAAGAAAAACATGACGTTTTCCATCCTCCAAGCAATCTCTATTTGGAGTTATTAAATACTGGTTAGCAATATCTTGGCAGCCAATAACTTCTAATGCTTGCCACTGATGCACATTGCTTTCTGAAAAAGTATATATCTATTGCCAAAGAACAATCCATTTTGACCAGAAATCTGAAATGATATCAATGGTCCTACTTGCCTCTCTTGGTCCTCACTTCGCTCCAGCCACAACTACCTTGCTGTCCCCAAGAACATCCCAGGAAGAATTATGTCTTGCCTACATGTTTTTCTTCATAGTACTTATCATGATCTCTCATTCCATAGGTTTTACTTATTTTTTTTTGTTGTTGTTACTTTATTTATTTAATTTTTTTGTGGTTTTCACATTTTTATTTTTATTTTATTTTTATTTATTTTTTGTTGTTTTCATTTTATTAGTTTCAGGTGTACAAGACAAGGTAATACTTAGACGTTCATCATTTATATCCCTCACATTGTGAACCCCCCCCATCCACTATACCTCCGACCTTACACCGAGCCATCACATTATATATATAAAATTATAGTTGGCATTCATTAATGTTTAGATTCTGGTGTACAATGCCATGATCAGGCATCCACAGTATCCCTGAGATGGTCTCCCAAATAGGACACATGTCCATCGGATACCCAACAAAATCTTTACAACATTATTGAATAAGTTCCCCAAATTAATTTTCAAAAAAACCCTGAGGCCATCTTTTGGTTACCAGCTGCTTCCTAATCCCTTCACCTTTCCCCTCATCCCCAACCCACCCCCCGGCCCATCTAACAACTCTCGTTTTTTTCTTTGTGTCCCCAAAACTGTTTCTGATTAGTTCATTCACATATTCTTTTCTTTAGATTCTGCATATAAGTGAGATCATATGGTACTTGTCTTTCTCTTTCTGACTTATTTCACTTAACATAATGTTCTCTAGATCCATCCATGTTGTTGCAAATGATAAGATTTCTTTCTTCTTTATGGCTGCGTAATACTCCATTGTATAAATGTACCACAGCTTCTTAATCCAGTCATCGACCGATGGGCATTTCGGTTGTTTCCATATCTTGGCTATTGTGTAAAGTGCTGCAATAAACATAGGAGTGCATACTGATTTTTGAATTGGAGTTTTCCATTTCTCCAGATAGATGCCTAGGAGTGGAATTACTGGATCATAGGGTAGTTCCATTTTCAGATTCCTGAGATACCTCCAAACTGTTTTCCATAGTGGCTGCACTAATCTGCAATCCCACCAACAGTGCACTAGCGTTCCCTTTTCTCCAAATCCGCTCCAGCATTTGTTGTTTGTTGATTTATTGATGATAGCCATTTTGACTGGAGGTAGATGGTATCTCATTGTGGTTTTTATTTGCATTTCTCTGATGGTTAGTGAGGTTGAGCATTTCTTCATATGTCTTCTTGCCTTCTGTATGTCCTTTTTAGAAAAATGTCTCCTCAAGTCCTCTGCCCATTTTTTAATTGGGTTGTTTGCTTTTTTTTGGAGTTGAGTTGAGTAAGTTTTTTATAGATTTGTGATATTAATCCCTTATCAGATATATCATTGGCAAATATCTTTTCCCATTCAGTAGGATCCCTTTTGTTTTATTGATGGTTTCCTTTGCTGTGAAAAAGCTTTTTAGTTTGATGTAATCCCACATGTTTATTTTTTCTCTTACTTCCCTCGTGCGAGAGGATATATCAGTGAAAATCTTACTCCGGGTAATGTCCATGAAGTTTCTTCCTATATTTTCTTCTAGATATTTTATGGTTTCAGATCTTACATTTAAGTCTTTAAGCCATTTTGAATTTATTTTTGTATATGGTGTAAGGAGGTGGTCCAGCTTCACTTTCTTGCATGTGTCTGTCCAGGTTTCCCAACAGCACTTATTGAACAGACTGTCTTTATCCCATCGTACATTCTTGCTTCCATTGTCGTAGATTAAATGGCCATATAGGCATGGATTTACTTCTGGACTCTCTATTCTGTTCTATTGATTTATGTGTCTATTTTTATGCCAGTACCATGCTGTTTTGATTACTGTAGACTTGTAGTATTGTTTGAAAGCAGGTATCGTTATACCTCCCACTTTGTTCTTATTTCTCAAGATTGATGAGGCTATCCGGGGTCTTTTAAGGTCCCATATAAATTTTAGGATTATATGTTCCATTTCTGTGAAAAACGTCGTTGGTAGTTTGATAGGAATTGCATTGAATATGTGTATTGCCTTAGGCAGTATGGACATTTTAACTACATTAATTCTTCCTATCCATGAACATGGAATGTGTTTCCATCTATTTGTATCTTCTTTCATTTATTACTTCAGTGTCGTATAATTTTCTGAGTACAGATCTTTTACATCTTTGGTTACATTTATTCCCAGATATTTTATAGTCTTTGGAGCAATTCTAAATGGAATTGTTTTTTTTTTTTAAATTTCTCCTTCTGATATTTTATCATTGGTGTATACAAATGCAACTGATTCCCAACTATTAATTTTATATCCTGCTACTTTACTAAATTTATCTATCAGTTCTAATACTTTCTTGGTGGAGTCTTTAGGGTTCTCTATATATAGTATCATATCATCTGCATATAGTAATAATTTTACTTCCTCCTTACCAATTTGGATGCGTTTTATTTCTTTCTCTTGTCTGATTGCTGTGGCTAGAACATCCAGCACTATGTTGAATAGAAGTGGAGAAAGTGGGCAACCTTGTCTTGTTCCTGATCTTAGGGGGAATGGTTTTAGCTTTTCCCCATTGAGTATGATGTTAGCTATGGGTTTATCATATATGGCCTTTATTATGTTAAGATAAGATCCCTCTATTCCCACTTTCTTAAGGGTTTTTATCATAAAAGGTTGCTGTATTTTATCAAATGCTATTTCTGCATCTCTTGATATGATCATGTAATTTTTATTTTTCATTTTGTTAATGTGGTGTATCACATTAATTGATTTGCGGATGTTGAACCACCCCTTCATACCAGGGATGAATCCCACTTGATCATGGTGTATGATCTTTTTAATGTATTGCTGAATTCTGTTTGCTAATATTTTTTTGAGAATTTTTGCATCTATGTTCATTAGAGATATCGGCCTATAGTTTTCCTTTTTTGTGGTGTCTTTGTCTGCTTTTGGGATCAGGGTGATAGTGGCTTTGTAAAAAGTGTTTGGGAGTCTTCCTTCCTTCTGGATTTTTTCAAAGAGCTTGAGGAGAATAGGTGATAATTCTTTCTTGAACGTTTTGAAAAATTCACCTGTAAAGCCACCTGGTCCAGGGCTTTTGTTTGTTGGGAGATTATTGATTACTGATTCAATTTCCCTGGTGGTAATCAGACTGTTCAGGCTTTCTGTTTCTTCTTGAGTTAGCCTTGGAAGGTTGTGCGCCTCTAGAAAATTGTCCATTTCTTCCAGATTGTCAAATTTGTTGGCATATAGTTGCTCATAGTAATTTCTTAATTTTTTTTGTATTTCTGTGGTGTCTGTTGTCACTTCTCCTCTTTCATTTCTGATTTTATTAATTTGGGTCCTCTCTCTCCTTTTTTTAATGAGTCTGGCTAGAGGTTTGTCAATTTTGTTTATCTTCTCAAAGAACCAACTCTTGGATTCATTGATCTTTTGTATTGTTTTTCAGGTTTCTATTTAATTTTTTCTGCTCTGATCCTTATTATCTCCTTCCTTGTGCTCCCTTTGGGCTTATTTTGCTGTTCTTTTTCCAGATCCCTTAAGTGTGAAGATAAACTGTCAATTAGTGATGTTTCTTGTTTCTTTAGGTAGGCCTGCAGTGCTATGAACTTCCCTCTTAGGACTGCTTTCACAGCATCCCATAGATTTTGGGTCGTTGTGTTCTCATTCCCATTTGTCTCGAGATACTTTTGATTTCTTTGATCTTCTGCTTCACCCATTCATTATTTAGTAACATGTTGTTCAGCCTCCATGAATCGGTGTGTATTCCTGTTTTTTTTTCCCTGTAGTTCATTTCTAATTTCATAGCACTGTGGTCAGAGAAGACAATTGGTATGATTTCAATTTTCTTATATTTATCAAGGCTTGTTTTGTGTCCTAACATATAATCTATCTTGGAAAAGTTCCATGTGCACTTGAGAAGAACGTGTATTCTGCAGCATTGGGGTGAAATGCTCTGAAAATATCAATTAAATCCAAGTGGTCCAAACTATCATTTAAGGCTGTTTTTTCCATATTGATTTTCTGTCTGGAGGACCTGTCTCTTGTTGTCAGAGGTTTGTTAAAGTCCCCTACTATGATAGTGTTGCTGTTGATCTCTGTCTTTATGTCCATCAGTACCTGTTTTATATATTTAGGTGTGCCTATGTTAGGTGCATAGATGTTTACTAGGGTTATGTCCTCTTGTCGGATTGATCCCTTTATTATTATATAGTGCCCATCTTTGTCTTTTAATAATTTCTTCATTTTAAAGTCTATTTTGTCAGATATAAGTATTGCAACTCCAGGTTTTTTTTCGCTTCCATTTGCATGAAATATGTTACTCCAACACTTCACTTTCAGCCTGTGTGTGTCTTTTGATCTGAGATGTGTCTCTTGTATACAGCATATACAAGGGTCTTGCTTCCTTATCCACTCAGCCACCCTATGTCTCTTGATTGGAGCATTTAATCCGCTTACATTTAAAGTGATTATTGATAGGTACATAGTTATTGCCATTTTTAAATTTGTAATAAATTGTTTTCATCTTTCCTCTATTTACAGAAGTCTTTTTAGTATTTCTTGCAATGCTGGCTTCATTGCAATAAATTCTTTCAGTTTGTTCTTTTCTGGGAAGCTCTTTATCTCTCCATCAACTTTAAATGATAGCCTTGCTGGATAAAGCAATATAGGTTGCAGGCCTTTGTGTTCCATCAATTTGAGTATCTCCTGCCACTCCCTCCTGGCCTTCAATGTTTCTGTAGAAAAGTCATTTGACAGTCTTATGGGAGTTCCCTTTTATGTAACCTTCTGCCTTTCTCTTGCTTCTTTTAAGATTCTCTCTTTGTCTTTAAGCTTTGCCATTTTAACTATAATGTGTCTTGGTGTGGGCCTATTTGGGTTTATCCTGGTTGGAAGTCTCTGTACTTCCTGGGCTTGTATGTTGGTTTCCTTCATCAGGTTAGGGAAGTTTTCGGACATTATTACCTCAAATATGTTCTCAATCCCTTGCTTCCTGTCTTTGCCTTCTGGTATTCCTATGATGCGCATGTTGTTGCGCTTGATTTTGTCCCAGAGGTCTCTCAACCCATCTTCATTGTTTTTTATTCTTTTTTCTTTCTTTTGTTCAGTTTGAGTGATCTCTGCTAACTTGTCTTCTAAGTCACTGATTCGATCCTCTGCTTTATCTAACCTGCTGGTCATTCCTTCAAGTGAGTTCTTAATTTCGGTAATTGTGTTCTTTAGTTCTAACTGGTTGTTAGTTAAGATTTCTACATCCTTTTTTAGTTCTAACTGGTTGTCCTTTATGATTTCTATATGCATCTTTATGTCTTCTCTTAGCTCCTTAAACATCTTATCACCAGTGTTTTGAACTCTGTCTCTGACAGGTTTGTTACCTCTGCTTCATTTGGTTCCAGTTGTGGAGGTTTCTTCTGTTCTTTTATTTGGGACATGTTTCTTTGTCTCACCATTCTGACTGACTGTCCGTGTTTGTTTTGATGTATTAGGATGATCCCCTAGAGCTCTTAGTTCTTGCTGGGTTATCTTATGTAGTATGTGTCCTTTATATTTGACTTGGACTACTTCGTTCTTCTCCTCTGCATGTGCTCCACAGGTGGTTAGTGTGTTTAGTATATTGCCTGTTCAAGAAGAACTTTAATTGCTTTTTGCTTGTGAGAAGGTGGGTTTAACTCCTATGCCGTCTAGTTGTGAAACTTGGCTCTGCCCACCGCAGGGTGTTCTGCTGGGTGTGGGTTGGCCACTTAAATAAGGTTTGGCCTCTATGGGATCTTGTGCCTTCAGAGAATTCCCTCTGGGTTTGTGACTTGTAGGTCAAACCCAGTAGTACTCTGGTTTGGTCCAGAGTTGGCTTCTGGATATGTTGAATCTTGTGCCTCTTAAGCTGGGCCCTGTTAGGGCAGTTTCAGCACAAATCAGGTTACCAAGTACAACAACAACAACAACAACAACAAAGAAAACAAATCAAGTACATTCACATGTAAAATACAACCGACAATCCCCACTCAACATAGGCAAAGATATCAAAGAAATAAAGACAGAAAAAGCAAATCACAACAAGCAAAAAAAAAAAAAAAAAAAGAACACCAAGCAAAGCAAAGCAGAAAGCAGCACCAGTCTTGGCTTAAGCCCACCAATAATCTTCAGGTTGTCCTCCGCTGTGCCAAAGAGTTCCCTGCCTATTGCCCAGGCAGCGCTGGTCACCTGGTTCTCAGAGTGAATTTGGGAGTGTAGATTTAAATGTGAGGGGCTGAGGGTTCTGGATGACAGTTTTCAGAGAGACCGTGCAGTTTCAGTCCTTTCCTGCACAAATGCACGCTGAGAGTAGCTCCACCAGCCCTGTGCCCAGTACTCCTGAGTCTCAGGGCCCTCCTTCCGTGGGTGTGTGGGAGGGGGCTGGCAGGAGATCTGTAAGCTGGTGAAAGCTAGGAGCTGTGTTTGCCGCTTACTGCTGAATTCAGGGAGTGCTTTCGCGGTTGCCCTTGCCCCGTCCCAGGCCAGCCAGAGAGGGTGGGGGCTGGTGATGGAGGGGTCTTCTCTCTCCTAGGCCAGCCACGTCACACTCCTCCCGCAGGCCCGAAAAGGTGGTAGCTGGGGGTCTGGGGGTCTCCTCTCTCCTCGTCCAGCAAAAATCCCCTCCTCCCAGCCTCTTCCAAAGGTCAGAGCTGGCTGCCAATCTTCCCAGCGCCAGAGCACAGATGTCCTTCTGTAATCTGACACTACTCCTCAGTTCAGGGGTCAGTTTAAGTGTCTGGAAGGGCAGGGTGTGGATTCAAAAAGTGGGGTAAGGGGCCCAGGTGTGGCGTCTGAGTTCTTTGTCTGCCCTAGGGCCCACGAGCTGCCCGCCCCGGTAGCAGCGATCAGCTGTGGGACGCAGGGAAAGAGCCCACCTCCTGGACCCTGTACTCTCCGCTGCACCCTGGGCTCCCGTGGTACTCTAGAGCCCCGGGTGCTGCCTGCTGCTGCTGCTGTGGGCATGCTGCAGGGCGGCGGCTCTACCGTGGGGGGTGGGGAGAGCGTGGCGCGTTTCCTCTTGCCCTCCTCGCTCCTTCCCTGCTCGCCCAACTAGCGTACCCCAAAGCAAATCTTCCACGAGTCTCCGCTTTGTCCTGGGAGTTGCGGCAGCGGTCGCCGTCCAGCCTCGGCTCTGCCGTGGGGGGGTGGAGAGCGCGCTTCCACTTCGCTGTCCTGCCTCCTCCCCTGCTCGCAATCAGCGCTCACCTTCAGGTAATTCCTCCACGAGTCTCCCCGCTGTTCTGCGTGATGAGCAAAGGACTCCTCGGTGTTCTATATCTCCCTGTGTCTTTAGAGCTGCGGTTTACCGCCGCTGCCGCAGCCGCCGCCGGCCTGATTCCACCACGAGACCGCGCTCTACTTATCTTTCTACTTTCACTCCGCTCTACTTATTCTTTTACAGTTTGTGTCTTCCCACTTTTTTATTTAAGAAACACATATATTACTTATTATGTGCTGCATTTTACAAACAATAACTCTTTAATGCCTATAATCATTGTGAGAGGTAGACATTGTTCATACACCTATTTTGTAACTGAAGAATATGCTCAATAACAGATTAACTTGAATAAGGCCATACAACTACTAAGTGATGGAGTTGGAATTAATATGCAGATAATTTGTCCCCAGAGTCCATGCCTTTAAACGATATTTATACTTAGAATATAATCCTTGTGAGGGTAGAGGTTTTTGAGTTTTTTGTTTGGTGGTGTATTTCCAGTACATAGAAGAGTGGTTGGCTCCAATAGTAGGGTCTCAATAAATATTTTCTGAATACATTAATGTATAAGGGATGACATCATAAAAATGGTGGTGTGAGGTGAGCATCTTGAAACCTCCCCTGGAATTTACAACAAATTGAACAACTATAATTCCACAAAGAATTTCCTGTGCAGCAGATAGACAAGAATAAGAGATGTTCAACTGAAATCATCTAAAGGTGGGCAAATTGGGCGAGCAGGGGAGGAGGGAAGCAGGAAGTGTGGAGATGTGGATCGCATGGGTGCAGGACACAGACATAGCTCTGAGCTCCCGGCATTCCACAGCTATTGCAGTCATGAGAGAGGGAAGAATTCAGACTGTGAGCACTCTGCTTACGGCCCACAGTCACACCTGAGGGATCAGCATATACTATGGCTCACTGCAGTGACCTTGGAGTAAACACTGAGGGAAGAAGTGTGAAAAGAGCAGTTTAAGCCATCACTGCCAAACAGAAAATGGAAGGCTTAGGCATGGAGGCTAGCCAATGCCTCCCAACACTCCAAGAGCTCACCCCACCACACCTGCCCAGTGTCAGAAGCAGAATGGTAGCAGTGTCAGATCAAAAGAACAGAATATTGGCAGTTCTGAGAACTATGGCCCAAAGCCATGTAATCCCAGCCAGACTAGGTCTGACAAAGAGGAAAGAGCCCTGGGGGCTGTGTTGGTGGTCGCCACCATTGCTCACAGATATTTCTCATAGCCCACCCTGCCCCTGCCCACACCTATGTGGGCAGATCCCTGCAGAGGTAACGACAGCCTCTAAAAAACACAACCCCTTAATCTGGTACAGGAAGAGCTTCAGAACATAATAACATTTTCACAACCCCCAACAGAGGCGGTGCCCTGAGACCCAGGCAACCCACTAACATCGGAGAAGCCTACCTTCCAGGGAATCCCCATATTTTGTGAGAAGCCGAAATAGTGAGAGAAAATGTAACACTACAGTGTGAGAGAGAATTAAATGCTGAAATTGGAAAGAAAATAAACCATTCTACTTATGGGAATGCAAAGCAAAGACCTCTTCCAACCAACCAGTCCCAGAACTAACTCCTGAAGATGCCTAGTAAGAGAAATAATAATTCACTAAGTGCCATGAATAACCCAAGTAACAAGACAGCTCAGAAAGAAAATGAAATGTCTCCAGAAAATGAACTTAAAGACATAGAAAATGTAATTTAAATAACAGATAATTCAAGATTACAGTTCTGAAAAAACTCAACAAGATGCAAAAAAACACAGACAGGCCGTTTAATAAATTCAGAGAAAAAAAAAATCTACAAGAACTTCCCCGGGCAGGCCCAGTGGCTCAGGCAGTTGGAGCTCCATGCTCCTAACATCGAAGGCTGAGGATTAGATTCCCACCTGGACCAGTAAGCTCTCAACCATAAGGTTGCTGGTTCAATTCCTCAACTCCCACAAGAGATGATAGGATCTGGCCCCTGCAACTAAGATTGAGCACGGCACCTTGAGCTGAGCTGCAGCTAAACTCCCAGATGGCTCAGTAGGTTGGAACGCATCCTCTCATCCACAAGGTTGCTGGTTCGACTATTGCAAGGGAGGGAGAGCTGTGCACCTGCAACTAACAACAGCAACTGGACCTGGAGCTGAGCTGCACCCTCTACAACTAGGATTGAAGGGACAACTTGACTTGGGTAAAACAGTTTGTAAACTGTTCCCCAATAAAAGTTCTGTACACCTTCCATAATAAAAATAAAAATGAAAAAACCTTTAAAAAAGAAAAAGAACTTCCTTCCTCCATGAAAAAGAGCAGTATAAGAATAACAGGGAATGAGATCAAAATGGTGGCGTGAGGTGAGCCTCTATAAATCTCCCCTGGAATTTACAACATATCGAATAACTATAACACCACAAAGGACTCCATGCACAGCAGACAGGCAAGACGAAGAGGCCCACTACTGAATTCACCTAAAGGTGGGCGAATCACGTGAGCGGAAGAGAAGGGAAGCTAGAAGTGTGGAGATGGAGCCACGTGGGTGCAGGACGCAGACCTAGCTCAGTGCTCCGAGCTCGCTGCATCCCGGAACTACCACAGCTGTAGGAGAGGGAAGAACTCAGACTGCTAGGGATCCACTTATGGCCCACAGGGCTGAGGGGACAACATATAACACGGCTGAACCCAACGCTCACGGCAGAGACCTCGGAGAAAAGACTGAGGGAAGAAAGCGAAAATGGTGGTTTAAGCCCACACTGCCGAGCAGAAAATGGAAACCTTAGGTACTGAGACTAACCGCCCCTCCCTACACTATCAGAGCTCACCCCGCACACACCTGCCCGGTGCTAGAAGCAGACGAGTAGCAGTGTCAAATCAAAAGAACAGAATGTTTGCAGTTCTGAGAACTGTGGACAGCACACACAAATTTGCAGCCCAACTAGTTCTGGCAAAAGGATAGGAGCTGTGAAAGCAGAACCCGCTGTTGTGTTGGTCGCTGCCATTGCTTTGGGCCACCTCCCACAATTCACCCTGCCCCTGGCCCCACCTATCTGGGCTGATCCTTGCAGGAGTAAACAGAACTGCTGAAACACATGGGCTCTGAATCTGGGGCAGGAAGAGCTTTGGAACTTCAAAACCTCTCCGCATACCCACATGAACACTGCACCCTGGGACCCAGGCGAACTATTAACAGAGGAGAAGCCCATCTCCCAGGGAATCCCCCCATTGTGTGAGTAGCTGGAATAGTGCAGAGAAAACATAGCACTACTGTGTGAGAGAGAAAAAAAGGCTGCAATGGGAGAGAAAATATAATATTCTACCAATAAGTACAGGGAAACAAAAAGAAGACCTCTTCCTATCAACCTGTAGCAGAAGCCATTCCTGCAGATGTCTAGGAAGAGAAATAATAAATCAGCAATTGCCATGAATAACCAAGGCAACAAGAGAACTCAGAAAGAAAGTGAAAAGTCTCCAGAAAAGGAACTTAAAGATATGGAAATATGTGACTTAAATGACAGAGAATTCAAAATTGCAGTTCTGAAAAAACTCAAAGAGATGCAAGAAAACACAGAAAGGCAGTTTAATGAACTCAGAAACACAATCAAAGAACAACATGAGCATTTACCAAAGAGATTGAAATTTTAAAAAAGGAACCAAATATAATTTCTGGAGATTAAGAACTCAATAAAAGAAATGAAGAATGAAGTAGCCAGTTTAGGTTGTAGAGTTGACCAGATGGAGGAAAGAATCAGTGACATCCAAGATAGAAACCTGGAAATGACACGGATGGAAGAAAGAGACTTGAGACTTAAAAGAAGTGAAAGAAATCTACAAAAACTTTCTGACTCCATCAGAAAGAACAATATAAGGATAATGGGCATACCAGAAGGAGAAGAAAGAGAGAAGGGAACAGAGAATACATTCAAACAAATTGTCGATGAGAACTTCCCAGACTTGTGGACAGAACTGAATCCTTGAATCCAAGAAGCAAATAGAACACCTAATTACCTCAATCCGAACAGGTCTTCTCCAAGGCACATTGTATTGAAGATTTCTAAAGTCAATGACTAAGAAAGAATCCTCAAGGCAGCCAGGGAAAAGAAGATGGTAACCTACAAAGGAAAGCCCATTAGATTATCATCAGATTTCTCAGCAGAAACTCTGCAAGCCACGAGGGAGTGGAACCAAATATTCAAACTATTGAAAGAGAGAAATTATGAGCCAAGAGTAATATATCCAGCAAAGATATCCTTTAGATGTGAAGGAGAAATAAAGACCTTTCCAGACATACAGAAGCTGAGGGAGTTTTCTAGTACACTACCTGCACTACAAGAAATAATAAAGGAGGCTATTCAACCACCATCAACAGGGACAATTTGTGGCAACCAAAACATAAAAAGGGGGAGAATAAAAGCCTGAAACATAATATGGGAATGGGAAAGTAAGCGTGCTGAAGAAATCAACGTACAATAGTCCATCGCATTCCTATATACTAACAATGAAATCTCAGAAAAAGAAATACAAAAAACAGTTCCTTTTGCAATTGCAGGAAAAAGAATAAAGTACCTAGGAATAAAATTAACCAAGCATGTGAAAGACCTCTCTGCTGAAAACTACAAGACATTTTTAAAAGAAATTGAAGAAGACAAAGAAATGGAAATACATTTTGTGCTCATGAATTGAAAGAAACAACATAGGTAAAATGACCATGCTTCCCAAAGGAATATACAAATTTAATGAAATCCCCATCAAAATTCCAAAGGCAATTTTTAAAGAAGTAGAACAAAAAATCATCAGATTTGTTTGGAACCATGAAAGACCCCGAATAGCCAAAGCAATCTTAAGAAAAAGAACAATACTGGAGATATCACACTCCCTGACTTTAGCTTTTACTACAGAGCTACAATAATCAAAACAGCTAGGTATTGGCAGAAAAACAGACACATAGACCAGTGGAATAGAACTGAGAACCCAGAAATAAAACTACATAAATATGAACAGATAATTTTGACAAAGAAACAAAAAACATGCAATGGAGGAAAGACAGCCTCTTCAATGAATGGTGCTGGCAGAATTGGATAGCCACGTGCAAAATAATGAAATTGGACTAGTATGGTCACCATGCACCAAAATTATTTCAAAATGGATCAAAGATTTAAGCATAAGACCTGAGAGAATAAACTGCATAGAAGAAAACATATGTACCAAACTTATGGATCTTGAGTTCAAAGAGCATTTTATGAATTTGACTCCAAAGGCAAGGGAAGCAAAAGCTAAAATAAATGAATAGGACTATATTAAACTTAAAAGCTTCTGCATAGCAAAAGGAACTATCGACAAAATAAAGAGGCAACCAACCAAATGGGAGAAGATTTTTGCCAACAACACTTCTGTTAAGGGGTTAATATCCAAAGTATATAAGAAACTCGTACAACTCCACAACAACAACAACAACAAAATCCTATTTAAAAAAAGGACTGAGGACCTGAAGAGACATTTCTCCAAAGAGGACATAGAAATGGCAAATAGACATATGAAAAAATGCTCAACATCAGTAATCATCAGAGAAATGCAAACAAAACCCACAATGAGATATCTCCTTACCCCAGTTAGGATGGCTATCATCAACAAGACCACTAGTGACAAGTAAAGGAGAGGCTGTGGGGAAAAATAAACCCTCATACACTGTTGGTGGGAATCCAGATTGGTGCAGCCACCATGGAAAGCAGTGTGGAGGTTCCTCAAAAAATTATGAATAGAATTACCTTATGACCCAGCAATACCTCTACTTGTTGTCTACACCAAAAATCTGAAAATATTTATCCATAAAGACATTTGTTCTCCAATGTTCATTGCAGCTTTATTTGTGGTGGCCATGATATGGAAACAACCAAAGTTTCCTTGAATAGATAAATGGATGAAGAAATTGTGGTACTATATATACACAATGGAATATTATTCTGCCCTGAGAAATGATGAAATAGTAACATTTGCAACAACATGGATGGATCTTGAGATAATTATGCCAAGCAAAATAAGTCAGAGAGAAAAAGTCGAGAACCATGATTTCACTGATGTATTGTATATAAAACTGAACGCAACAAAAGAACAAGACAAACAAATGAAGACACAAAACATCATAGACACAGACAATAGTTTAGTGGTTTCCAGAAGGTAAGATGGGAGGGGGTGATAGATGAAGGTAATGAGGATCAAATATATGGTAATAGAAGAGAACTGACTCTGTGTGGTGAACCCACAATGTGACATATAGATGATATATTGTACACCTGAATTGTCCACCTGTAATCTATGTAACTTTACTAATAATAGTAACCTTAATAAATTTTAATTAAAAAAAACTAATGTGTAACTTTGAGGGTGATGAAACAAGCCACAATGACTTTATATCCCCTAGACTTCACCCTGGTAACTTGGAAAGATGGTATTTGTCAGATACTTCATGGAACTTATTTAGGCCTGACAGAGAGAAGTCCATGGATATGGGCTGACTCTTTGGAAATATGCAGTGAGTTGTATAGCAGTATAATGTTGTGCAGTGGTTGTCCTCAAAGTTTGTTACCACGTTTTTAGGAGGTCCCTTAATGTTGTGAAATTAGATATGTAGAAACTGATGAGACGTTAAGGCTCTGAGCCACCAAACTCTTTATTCTCCAAACAAATACCTCTACTTGTACCTGGTTTTTATCTTCAGATTTTGCTAAGGACTTCATTTGAAAAAAATAACTAATTTTTAAAAAAATAATTTTCCTGGGTTCCAGTGGAAAGAATACTGTCTGGAATCAGAAGACCTGGGTTCCAGTTTTTTATTCTATCACTTACTAGCTATAACTATAACTCCACGTCTGCCTTCTTTAAGGGATCGCTATGAACATCAAATGAGATGATAATTAAAACAAATGTTTTTGTTTTGTTTTGTTTTGTTTTGTTTTGTTTTGTTTTGTTTTTGGTATGCCCTGTTCTATTGTCAGCAGAATTAGTAGTCCCCTACCTAGTGGAGTTGAGGAATTCCTAGTTTCCCATCCTGCCACTAAATAAAATATTTTCCCAATAATCTGCCACAATGCCTGTAATTCATGCCATTAGTGTTACTGCTTTTGAAAAGAAAGTACTTCTACACACTCCTGTAAAACATACCAAGAGAAAAATTGATCTACCATCAAACAATTAATGTATTAATATGGAATCACTTATCAGATCAGCAAGTTAACATTCAGCAAGAGAAAGTGCCTAAAGCAATGGGAACTTGTTATGGTGAATATCAAGGAAAAAGTAAAGAAGGGCTTAGGGGGAACAAAAATAATAATCCTTCATATCATTTAATGCTTTACAATTTCCATGCCATTTTCACATCTTTCATCTTTTTTTGTCTTCACAAAGATACAGAGAATATGAGGTTGGGCAACTAAGTTCACGAACTCACCCTAGAAAAATGCTACATACCTCACTGCTGAATATCACTATGGTTATCTTCAAAGTACTACCCTTGGGAATCTCCAATGCTCACACTTTGAAGTCCCCCCTTCAAAGCAATTTTGGAACTCTTTTTGTGGAATGGCCATCAGAGCTGTCATTGTATTGACTTTGATGTCTTGAATGTCATCAAAATGTCTTCTTTTCAATATTTCCTTCAACTTAAGGTAAAGAAAGAAGTCAATGGGGGCCCAGATCAGGTGAGTGGGGAGGGTGTTGAAATACAGTTATTTGTTTGCTGGCTAAAAACTCCCTCACAGACAATGCCCTGTGAGCTGGTTCATTGTCGTGATGCAAGAAACATGAACTGTTGGCAAAAAGTTCAGGCAATTTTTATCTAACTTTTTCATGCAGCCTTTTAGCACTTCCAAATAGTAAATTTGGTTAACTGTTTGTCCAATTGGTTCAAATTCATAATGAATAATCCCTCTGATATCAAAAAAGTTTAGCAACATCATTGCAACAAGTTCACGAACTTAATTGTCAGACCGTTCATGCGCGCATGTAATTTTCTTTATCATTTTATCCACTGATTGGCACTTAGGCTGTTTCCCTATCTTGGCTATTGTAAATAATGCTGCATTAAAAATATCATGAAAGTTGGGGATGTCATAAAAGAGTGCTGAACTTGCCCTCTCTCAAGAGCAAAATTAGATATACATGTATATAGGTAGAAATTTCTCCTAAGAAACAACCAATCCCTGAATGAAGAGCCTCTGGACAACAAACAAGAAAAGGAGACCAAATAAAAAAGGCTAGGAAGCCGAGGGAGAACACAGGGATAGCAGGAACTCTCCAAGTCTTCATGAGCTGATGAGCACCATAGTTGACGTTCCCTTCCACTTTGATAAAGTGGGCAAGAACACTATTCTGGTGCTTTGCCTTACCTACAAGATCAAAGCAGAAAATTCACAGCTACATTAACTGGAGACTTTTGCCTCTCAACAAATGGATTAAGAAGGAAAAACAGCACATCCGCACACCCACATGGCCTCTCTGTAAAAGCTGTTCTGGACCCAACAGGCTACTGAATTAGGCACCTTATTTGTGCATGCACACATACACACACACACACACACACACACACACACACACACGAAGTTCTGACAATTAAGTTTGAAACAATGTTGCTAACCTTTTTTTTTATATCAAAGGGATTATTCATTATGAATTTGTACCACCTGAACAAACAGTTAACCAAGTTTACTATTTGGAAGTGCTGAAAAGGCTGTGTGAAAAACTTAGATGACCTGAACATTTTGCCAACAATTCATGGTTCTTGCATCATGACAATGCACCAGCTCACATGGCATTGTCTGTGAGGGAGTTTTTAGCCAGTAAACAAATAACTATATTGCAACACCCTCCCTACTCACCTTATCAGGCCCCCAATGATTTCTTTCTTTACCCAAAGATAAAGGAAATATTGAAAGAAGACATTTTGATGAGATTCAGGACATCAAGAGTAATACAATGACAGATCTGATGGCCATTCCAGAAAGAGTTCCAAAATTGCTTTGAAGAGTGGACTAGGCGCTGGTGTTGGTTCATAGCTTCCCAAGGGGAGTATTTCGAAGGTGACCATAGTGATAGTCAGCAATGAGGTATGTAGCACTTTTTCTAGGATGAGTTCACAAACTTACTTGTCCAAACTGGCCTCAGTATGACTTTTACCTCTTGTTGAGCTGCGCCAAGCCTGGCATTGCAACAGCCAGCCTCAATTCAAGACTTCACCTCTCCCAAGCATCTCCAAGCCCAGCATAGACGGTGGCTATTTGCAGTGGCCCCCAGTAAGCTGCGGCTGAATGTGACTTGCAGCAAGGTCCCTTCTAGGGGCCCCAGTGACTGGCTTTGGACCCAGCCAGAGCATCCCCTGGCTGCCTCTATGGTTGACACACTAAAACATGCAGATTGAGCAAGCACCAGAGCTCTTCTAAGAGTGAACACTGATCCAAAGGGTCAGCCTCTAAACAACAGGTCCTCCACTGTAGTCACAGCCACTGTAGTCCTCACAACCAATCAACCTGAACGTCAATCCCTCCCATTGATGTGCACACAGCAACCAAGTCTCAATTACAAGAGAAAGGCACACACAACCCACACAAAGAACACACCAGAAGCACCCAGCTCAGGTGACTAGGGAGACTAGGTCACTGGGGCGCACAGAACACCTACTACATAAGGCCACTCTACAAAGACTGGGAGACATAGCAGCTCTATCTAATACATAGAAACAAACACACAGAGGCAACCAAAACAAGGAGAAAAAGAAGCATGCTCCAAATAAAAGAACAGCACGAGACTCTAGATAAAGAACTAAACAAAATGGACACAAATAATCTACAGACACAGAATTGAAAACACTGGTTATAAGGATGTTCAGTGATTTCAGAGAGAACTTCAACAAAGACATAGAAAAATGTAAAAATAGAGATAGGAAACATAAAAAAAAGAACCAGTCAGAAATAAGGAATACAATAACTGAAATGAGGCAATAAACAGTAGATTAGATGAAGCAGATGACTGAAACAGAAATTTAGAAGGTGTCACGTGGGGTGTCATGCGGGGTCTCTGGTCCTGCTCCTCACATAAGAAAGCAGGATGTGGCTAGGCCAAAAAGGAACACCCACGGAGCCATAAATAGGGGAGTCATACCACTATAGTCTCACTGATGGCTGGGTTGGAGACACAGGACGCAGGAGCCACATGATCCACAATCCACACTATGCCACCTGCTAGCTTAGCCGCCATCTTCTTCCTAGCCCCCATTTGCTGCTAGCATAACCACAGCAGTTATATTAGTGGCCAATGGCTCACTGGTTACAGCTGACAGCCAACTAGCCACAGCTGATGGCCATCCAATCAGAGTTGATGGCCATTTACCACCTGAGCCAGCACCTTTCCACATGAGACAGAGAGCCTGGAAACTGTACTCCTGGCTCTGTCTCCACAATAAGGTAGCAGAAAATACCCAACCAGAACAGCAAAAATAAAGAAAGGAAGAAAGGAAGGAAGGAAGGAAGGAAGGAAGGAAGGAAGGAAGGAAGGAAGGAAGGAAGGAAGGAAGGAAGGAAGGAGGGAAGGAGAGAGGGAGGAAGGGAGAGACGGAGGGAGGGAGGGACGGAGGGACTAAAGAAAGAAAGAGAAAGAAGGAAGGAAGGAAGGAAGGAAGGAAGGAAGGAAGGAAGGAAGGAAGGAAGGAAGGAAGGAAGGAAGGAAGGAAGGAAGGAAGGAAGGAAGGAAGGAAGGAAGGAAGGAAGGAAGGAAGGAAGAAAGAAAGAAAGAAAGAAAGAAAGAAAGAAAGAAAGAAAGAAAGAAAGAAAGAAAGAAAGAAAGAATCCAAAAAATGCGGCTAGCTTAAGGGGCCTTTCAGACAACATCAAGTGTACCAACATTTGCATCATAGAAATACCAGAAGGAGAAGAGAGAGAGAGAGCAATGAATTGAAAACTGATTTGAAGAAATAATCATGGAAAACTTCCCAAACCTGGGCAAATATATATACATACAAGCCCAGGAAGTACATAGATTCCCAAACAAGATGAACCCAAAGAAGCCCACACCAAGACATCATAATTAAATAGCAAAGGTTAAAAACAAAGAGAGGATCTTAAAAGCAGCAAGAGAAAGGCAATTAGTTATCTAAAAGCGAGTTAGACTATAAGACGGTTAGCTGATTTCTCAACAGAAACTTTCAAAGCCAGAAAGGAATGGCCCACAATATTTAAAATAATTAAAATTAAGGACCTACAACCAAGATTACTCTACTGAGCAAAGCTATCATTTAGAATTGAAGGACAGGTAAAGATCTTACCAGATAAGAAAAAGCTTAAGGAGTTCATCACCACCAAACCATTATTACAAGGAATGTTAAAGGAACTTATTTAAGAAGAAGAAGGGGGGAGAGGTAAAAAATCTGATCAATAAAATGGCAATAAGTACATATCTATCAACAATTACTTTCAATGTAAATAGATTAAATGCTATAATCAAAAGTCATAGGGTGGCTGAATGGATAAGGAAACAAGACCCTTGCATATACTGCCTACAACAGACTCACTTTGAATCAGAAGACACACAGAGACTGAAAGTAAAGGGATGGGGGGGAAATAGTTTCTGAAAATGGAAATGAACAAAGAAAAAGTTCAAGTAGAATACTTATACTAGAGAAAATAGATTTTAAAATATAGGCTATGAAAAGAGACAAAGAAGGACACAGTAATTCCACTTCTGGGTATTTATCCAAGGAAACTCAAAATGCTACTTCAAGGGGATGAGTGCATCCATATATGTCCATTGCAGCATTGTTTACAGGGTCCAAGATGTAGAGGCAGCCTGCATGTCTGTTGATGGATGAAGAATATGGAGTAGGTAATGCATTTATAGAATAGAATATTGCTTGGCCATGGAAGGAAATGTGTTCTTGCCATCTGCAGTGACATGGATGGACCTGGAGGATATTGTGCTAAGTAGAGTATGTCAGACAGAGAAAGACAGATGTAATGTTATTTTGCTTATATGTGGAATCTAAATAACAACATAAACAAACAAAACAGAAACAAACTCATAGATACAGAGAATATTTTAATGGTTGTCAGATGGGAGGGCGATTGTGGGTGGGTGAAAAAGGGGAAGGGATTAAAAAATACAAATGGGTAGTTACAAAGTAGTCATGGGGATGTAATGTACAGCACGGGGAATATTGTCAATAACATTGTGATAGCGTGGCACAGTGTCAGATGGTTGCTGAACTCATCATGGTGATCAATTCTTTAGGTATGTAAATGTTGAATAGCTAAAATGTTGAATAACTATAGTGTACACTTGAAACTAATATAATATTGTATTTTAGTTATATTTTAATAAAAATCTTTTAAAAAATAAATTAATAATCAAAAAATAAAAGACAGTATTGAGCCTAGCTTTTATTATTATTACTTTTATTGCCACTGTAAAACAGAATACTTTCTAAACACTTTACTTGCACACTGTCATAATGTGAAGTTCAAATGTTGATTGTGTTTGGGTAGTAGATTTTGTTTTCTTCTCTCTAATTAATACAGACCTTATACCTTATATATCTTATAGTGATGGACTAATTGATGAATTAGTCCTACACTTCCTAGAGAAAAGTGGTATTATAGAAAAAATCTCAGAAATTCATTCCACAAAGAATGATTCTGTCTTGATTACCATCTCAAGCAAGGGATTACCTTCATCCTGTAGATAGTTTTTACCCAAGTGCTAAAATGAAAATACCACATTTACATCATGCTGATAATGCTTCAAAGAACATTTTGCATCTTCAGTAGATTAACAAATATTTTAAACTAACATATACATAGCTAATATTAATAAGTAAATTCCTGAATTTCATTCTGAAGTTTTCAGATTGCTAAAATTATGTATAATTAAATGTTCAAATGTTGTACATATATATACATACATACATACATACATATATATATATATATATATATATATATATATATATATATATATAAACTTATGTTTAATAATGTTAAAATATAATATTTTGTGCTCTTGGCAGCTCTAAAGATTGGGGCAGAAAGAGTATAGGAATATATTACCCCTTAATGAATGGTTACAAAGTAATCCATTGATAGTGAAGAAAAAACAAGAAAGGTTAAATCAACAAAATGGCTGTACATGCAAGCTTTCTCACATTAGCTTACTGTAGTTAGTGAACACATTTTGTAGGGTATAAGATTTGATTTTCTGATCTGGGCATTAAATATTTACTTCTAATTATAGTCTTCTGTGAGAGAAAAACAAAAGCTAATTTGCATTATTAATGATGCAAGAAATGTGATGTTTAGTCTGCTAACATTGGTGACAAAGAGAAAAGCATGTTGGAGATTTATTTTGCTTTTTTTTCCTTTGGAAAGCAAGTTAAAATGGTAAAACTTATTTAATTAACTACTTAGCAAATACATGTTTCTTCCAACTAGAATATACAGGAAAGTACAGTCTGAAATGGAACTATGACTACAAAGTTTCCGTTTTCAGTCTCATAGTCTCCAGGGGGAAATCAAAGTTTCTTTCTTTCAACAGTTTGGGTGAGATGATATTTTGAGATGTTGAGAGATGTCAAACTACAAAAACAGTAAAGGAACTCCTCAAAAGAAATTTGAAATTTGTTTTTATCTACACAAATATTTCAGATTTTTTCCTCCTTTATTCTCTTACTGAAATGCAACAAACAAACAAAAATGTAGGAGGGGCTAAGAATATTTGCCATTCTTCCCAACCAGAAAAGAAAAAAACAGACTTTCTAGTAATCATTCACCAAGTCATGCGTTTCCCCAATCTCCTCTATACATATAGTTTTACCTTCTTGATGATAGACAGCCCAATATGAACTAACCTGCAAACCCAACTTCCATGCACTTGAAAGGGAAATCACTGGAGAACTCAACACATTAATCTGATGAAATACACGCTTAAGAATGGGATCCTATTATACACTACACTATCCAAAATATTTGCACTCACCTTTGGGTCTAGATCTAGAAGATGACAAAATCTCTCGACAGAAAGTGAAAAACCAAGTAAAGTATTTAAATACTGTCTTAATGGTGAATAAACATTAGATGATTAAAATATTCCAGAGTTTTTTATTATGAAAAAATAAAAAGTAAGAAGTGTTTACAGATTTTTTGTCATTACCTAGATATTTTGAACTCAGTTCGGTCAGTGTGGGATAGTGCAAAATCTGTGAAATATAGATACATATAGAATTTGGTTCATAAATTCACGGCTTTACTAGATATGAACCATGGGTTAATGATTCAAAGTCTCTCGATTTTGATAACTTCATATGAAAAATAGGAATATTAATACTATTTGCCTCACAGGATCCTGAGAATCAAACAGAAAAATATATGTAAAGCATACACCAGAGTGACGAGAACATAGTACATGTTTGTTAAGCGATAGCTATTGTTATTGCCATGTCTGAATTTTTATTCTACAAATAGCAGCATCTGTTAACACATCAATTGATTCCTGCCTTTTGAATTTTTATTAGAGCATTAGGAAGGCGGTTAACTTGTTCAACTTTTATTTTAAAATGTTCTTGAAAGGGGGCATTTCAATGAAAATCCTCGTAGTCGATTGCTAATTCTACCATACATTATCTTCAAACCACTTTAGTTCCTTGTGAACTGAAAATTATGGAAAGAATCATTTGAGGTGAAAAGAGGCAATATGATTTGGACAACAATGTCCCATATAAACCCTTTATATGAGTGGTAAGGTTATTTTTGGTCTTGTTTCCTGAAATCTTAAATGTAGGACAATATGTGGTCCAAAGAGATGTTTTATATTCTCCCTTGAGAAAAAGGATTTGCATGGCAGGAAGACAGAAGTTAGTTGTTAAACATTAGCCAAAAATCTGAAAAATATAAGTGAGATAATAGAATAATGATGTCCTCAAGGAGGCGTGGCAATTTAAGTCTTTGGAATGCCTAGCAATAAAATGAGTAACTTATATTTATTCACTGGTCTTGACTCTAAATAAAGGTTTGATGAAACAGGTCTCCCCCCTTCTTTTAAATTTAAGTATAGTTGGTATACACTAGTTATACTAGTTATACCAGTTTCAGGTGTATAATATAGTGATTTGACATTTTTATACCTTACAATGTGATCACCTCACTAATTCCAGTAATCATCTGCCACCATGCAAACTTATCACAACACCATGGACTATATTCCCCTTTGCCTTCTTCACTCAACTTTCCAACCCCATCCATTCTGGCAACCGTCTTTTGGTCTCTGTTTTATGAACTTTGGATTTTGAAATAATTTCATACTTACACAAAAGTTGAAAAGGTAGTACAAAGAATTCATGTATACCCTTGTCCCAGATTTCCCAGAGTTAACATATTACATAACCACATCACAATTATCAAAAACAGTGAACTAACATTGATACAATATGTTCCAAATCTCCCACTAATTTCCTCTTTCTGTTTCAGGATCTGATGTTAGATCCTAGAATGCACTATCTGACATGTCTCTTTAGACTCCTTTAGTCAGGAATACTTTCTCAGTATTTCTGAGTATTTCATTATAGTGACACGTTTGAAGAGTAAAGGTTATGGAATCGCCCTCATTTTGATTTGCCAAATGTTTCCTAATGAAAAAAATCAAGTTATGTATTTCTGGCAAAGATATCATAGGCACAGTGTTTGTTCCTTTTTTTAGTGCATCATATTACGAGCTCTCTGATGTTGGTATATCTCATTATTGGTGAAGTTAGCCTTGATCGTTGGGTTAGGGTGGTGCCATGCTTCTGACTTACAGAGTTAATGTTGTTTTATTTGTAATTAATAAGTATCTTGTATGGAGGAACTTTGAGGCCATACAAATAACCTGTTTCTCTTAATACATTTTTATTAAAGTTTATTGGGGTTGACAATTGTTAGTAATGTTACATAGGTTTCAGGTGAACAAACTGTAATGCATCACCTATCACATTGTGTGTTCACCACCCAGAGTCAGTTCTCCTTCTATTACCATATATCTGATCCCTTTTACCCTCATCTACCATCCCTCTGGTAACCACTAAACTATTGTCTGTGTCTATGAGTTTTTGTTTCTTCATTTCTTTGTCTTGTTCTTTTGTTGTTTTCAGGTTTTTTTGTTGTTTTGTTTTGTTTGTTTTCAGTTTTATATTCCACATATCAGTGCAATCATATAGTTCTTTACTTTTTCTGTCTGACTTATTTCACTTAAAATAACAATTTCAAGATCCATACACGTTGTTGCAAATGGTACTATTTCATCTTTTCTTATGGCAGAATAGTATTCCATTGTGTACATATACCACATCTTGTTTATCCAATCATATATCAAAGTACACTTTGGTTTTTTCCATGTCTTGGCCATCGTACATAAAGGCAAACTGAACATCAGAGCAATGGATAAAAGTTTTCTAAGTTTTCGGTTAGATACGCAGGAGAGGGAATGCTGGGTCATATGGTAATTCTATTCTTAATTTTTTGAGGAACCTTCACACTGCCTTCCATACCAGCTGCACCAATCGTCATTCCCAACAACAGTGTATCAGGGTTTCTTTTTTCCCACAGCCTCTCCAACACTTGTTATTATTTGTTCTGTTGATGATAGCCATTCTAACTGGTATGAAGTTATATCTTATTGTGTTTTTTTTTTTTGCATTTATCTGATGATTAGTGATGTTCAACTGTTTTTCATATGTCTATTGTTCATCTCTATGTCTTCTTTGGACAAATGTCTCTTCAAGTCCTCTGTCCATTTTTTAATTGGATTGTGTGTTTTTGTTGTTGTTGTATTTCGTGAAATAATTATATATTTTGGATATTGGCCCTTATTGGTGGTGTTATTTGCAAAAATCTTCTCTCATTAGGTTGGTTGTCTCTTTATTTTGTCGATGGTTTTATTTGCTGTGCAGAAGGTTTCAGTTTGATATAGTCCCATTCATTTAATTTACCTTTTACTTCCTTGGCCTTAGAAGACGAAGGAATAAAATGCTCCTTGAATTAAAGGACCATAAATTTAATACATATGTTTTCTTCTATGTAATTTATTGTTTCATGTCTTATGTTTAGGTCTTTGATGCATTTTGAGTTAACTTTGGTACACAGTAACAGATAGCAGTCAAGATTCATTCTTTTGCATGTGGTTTTCCAATTCTCCCAGCACAATTTACTGAAAAGGCTGTTTTTTCTCCATTGCATGTTTTTAGCTTCTTTGTCAAAAATTATCTGTCCATATTTATGTGGGATTATTTCTGGGTTCTCAATTCTATTCCATTGCTCTCTGTTTGTTTTTCTGCCAATACCATGCTGTTTTGATTATTGTTGCCCTGTAATATAAGGTGATATCAAGGAGTGTGATACTGGCAGCATTGTTCTTTTCTCTTATTATTGCTTGGGCTATTCGGGGTTTGTGTGCCTCCATACAAATCTGATGATTATTGTTCTAATTCTTTTTTTTAAAAAATGCCACTGAGATTTATATGGGGATTGCATTAAATCTGTATATTGCTTTGGGTAATATGGCCACTTTAACTATGTTGATTCTTCCAGTCCATGAAAACAGAATATCTTTCCATTTTTTTGTGTGTCAGTTTGTTTTTAAAACTGTCTTACAATTTTAAGAAATTACTAAGAGCAACTATATATGCTAACAAATTTGACAATCTGGAAGAAATGGACAATTTTCTAGAGGTGTACAACCTTCCAAATCTAACTCAAGAAGAAACAGAAAACCTGAATAGACTGATTACCACCAGGGAAATTGAATCAGTAATCAACAATCTCCCAAAAAAGAAAAACACTAGACCAGATGGCTTTACAGGTGAATTTTACAAAACGTTCAAAAAAGAATTATCACTTATTCTCCTCAAGCTCTTCTAAAACATCCAGAAGGAGAGAAGACGCACAAACACTTTTTACGAAGCCACTATCACCCTGATTCCAAAATCAGACAAAGAAACAAAAAAAAAAAAAAAAGGAAGAAAACTACAGGCCACTATCTCTAATGAACATAGATGCAAAAATCCTCAACAAAATATTAGCGAACAGAATTCAGCAATACATTAAAAAGATCATACACCATGATCAGATGGGATTCATCACTGGTATGCAAGGGTGGTTCAACATCTGCAAATCAATTAATGTGATATACCACATTAACAAAATAAAAATAAAAATCACATAATCATGTCAATAGATGCAGAAAAAGCATTTGATAAAATCCAGCAGCATTTTCTGATAAAAACCCTTAAGAAAATGGGAATAGAGGGATAATATCTCAACATAATAAAGGGCATATATGATAAACCCACAGCTAACATCATACTCAATGGGGAAAAGCTAAAACCATTCCCCCTTAGGATCAGGAACAAGGCAAGTTTGCCCACTTTCTCCACTTCTATTCAACATAGTGCTGGAAGTTCTTTCCACAGTAATCAGACAAGAAAAAGAAATAAAAGGCACCCAAATTGGTAAGGAGGAAGTAAAATTGTCATTATATGCAGATGACATGATACTATATATAGAGAACCCTAAAGACTCCACCAAGAAACTATTAGAGCTGATAGATGAATTTAGTAAAGTTGCAGTATATAAAATTAATATTCAGAAATCAATTGCATGTATATACCAATAATAAAACATCAGAAAGAGAAATTAAAAAAGCAATCCCATTTACAATTGCTTCAAAGACTATAAAATAGCTGGTAATAAATTTAACCAAAGAAGTAAAATACCTGTACTCAGAAAATTACAAGACACTGAAGAAAGAAATGAAAGAAGATACAAATAGATGGAACACATACCATGTTAATGGATAGGAAGAATTAATATAGTTAAAATGTCCATGCTGTGTAAGGCAATATACATATTCAATGCAATTCCTATCAAACTACCAATGACATTTCTCACAGAAATAGAACATATAATCCTAAAATTTATATGGGACCACAAATGACCCCGGATAGCCTCATCAATCTTGAGAAATAAGAACAAAGTGGGAGGTATAATGATACTTGACATCTAATTATACTACAAGGTTACAGTAATCAAAACAGCATGGTACTGGCATAAAAACAGACACATAGATCAATGTAACAGAATAGAGAGTCCAGAAATAAATTCATGCCTATATGGCCATTTAATCTAAAACAATGGAACCAAGAATGTATGGTGGGATAAAGACAGTGTATTCAATAAATGGTGCTGGGAAACCTGGACAGACACATGCAAGAAAATGAAGCGGGACCACCTTCTTACATTATATACAAAAACAAATTCAAAATGGCTTAAAGACTTAAATGTAAGATCTGAAACCATAACATTCTTAGAAGAAAATATAGGAAGAAATTTCACAGACATTACCCGGAATAAGATTTTTACTGATATATCCCCTCGCACAAGGGAAGTATGAGAATAAATAAACATGTGGGATTACATCAAACTGAAAATTTTTTTCACAGCAAAGGAAACCATCAATAAAACAAAAAGGGATCCTACTGAATCGGAAAAGATGTTTGCCAATGACATATCTGATAAGGGGTTAATGTCCCAAATTTATAAAAAACTCACTCAACTCAACTACAAAAATCAAACAACCCAATTAAAAAATGGGCAGAGGACATGAAGAGACATTTTTCTAAAAAGGACATACAGATGGCAAACAGACATATGAACAAACGCTGAACCTCACTAACCATCAGAGAAATGCAAATGAAACCCACGATGAGATACCACCTCACCCCAGCCAAAATGGCTATCATCAATAAATCAACAAAAAAGTGCTGGTGCGGATGTGGAGAAAAGGGAACCCTTGTTCACTGTTGGTGGCATTGCAGATTGGTGCAGCCACTATGGAAAACAGTATGGAGGTATCTCAAAAATCTGAAAATGGAACTACCTTACGATCCAGCAATTCCACTTCTTGGTATCTATCAGGAGACATCCAAAACTCCAATTCAAAAATCTTTATGCACTCCTATGTTTATTGTACCACTATACACAATAGCCAAGACATGGAAACAGCTGAAATGCACATCGGTAGATGAGTGGATTAGGAAACTGTGGTACATTTATACAATGGAGTATTACGCAGCCATAAAGGAGAAATCTTACCATTTGCAACAATATGGATGGACCTAGAGAACATTATGTTAAGTGAAATAAGTCAGACAGAGAAAGCCAAATATCCTATGATCTCACTTATATGTGGACTCTAAAGAAAACAGTAAGTGATTGAACTAATCAAAAACAATTTTGGAGACATAGAGGAAAAACTGAGGGTTGCTAGATGGGAGGGTGGGTGGGGATAAGGGGGAAGGTGAGGGAATTAGGAAACAGTCAGTAACTACAAGATGGCCACGTGGTTTTGAAAATTAATTTGGGGAATGTAATCTATAATGTTGTAAAGATTTTGTAGGGTATTTGATGGACACTTGTCTCATTAGGAGACCACCTTAGGGATGATGTAGATGCCTGAACACTGCATTGTACACCTGAAGCTGAAGCTGAACAATAATGAATTGACCTACAATTTATATATATATATATATATATATATATATATATATACACATGTATATATATACACACATATACACACATACGTATATGTGTGTATATATAGTATACATACATATATATATATATATATATATATATATATATATATATATATGTATACACTTACAAGTAGTCGAGTACAGCATTAGGAATAGATTCAGTGGAAATGTAATGGTTCTGTGTGATGTCGGAGGGATACTGGATGGAGGGAGGGAGGTGCACACAATGTGAGAGATATAAATACTAAACGTCTAAGTATTACTTTGTCTTTTGCACCTGAAACTAATAAAAAAAAGTGCTCTATCACCGGAATTTAAACACTAGAAATATTAGTTTTGTAAGTGTAACTTATATGAATTACAATCCAATAATTGGAGATTTTTTTCAGTATGGTTACTATACAAATGAAATAAATGGCAAAAGGACTTAATAGCAATATTTTGTTATCTATGTATTATCAGATAGTTTAGGACCTAAACAAAGATTCTGAGTATTCAGACGTCTTTTGCTGTGTTTCATATTTAAATACCTCCCTACCTATATTCTGAGTCAAGTCACTTAATCAAAAGTTGTGATTTGGAATGGCATTTCATTTGATACCAAAACTTTTCCTATCTACAGTTACCACCTTCAAGGAATTGACATTACAAGGCTGAAGGAATCTGCTGGGTCCCTTTTCGGACACTGTGAAAAAAAATTGTGGCAACACCCTGGAAAGTCAAACAGATACCCCCAAAATGGGACAATCATACACAGTCCTGTAAAGTATGTTGTTTTCCCCCTATCTAAAAGTTAAGCAATAAAACATATGAACTATAGTTGACTTGGTTTCAGGAGAAGCACATTTGAAAAAAAAACAAAAACCTGTCTTACAGTTTTCAGTATATAGGACTTTCATATCCTTAGTTAAGTTTATTCTTAGGTATTTTTTCTTTTCGTTGCCATTAAAAAAGGAATTTTTCAAATTTATTTTTCTGAGATTTCTTTGTTAGTATATAGAAATGCAATGGACTTTTGTACGTTGATTTTGTAGCCAGCAACATTACTGTATTTGTTTATTGATTTTAATAGCTTTATGGTGGACTCTTCAGGGTTTTCTATATATAGCATCATGTCATCTACAAAAAGTGACAATTTATCTTCTTCATTCCAAATTTGGATGCCTTTTATTTCTTTCTCTTGCCTGATTGCTCTGGCTAGGACTTTTAATACTTTGTTGAAAAGCAGAGATGATAGGGGACAGCCCTGTGGTGCTCTGGAACGTAGAGTAAAGGGAATCAGTGTTTCACCATTAATTATCACGTTAACTGAGGGTTGTCATATATGGCTTTTATTATGTTAAGGTAATTTCCTTCTATGCCCATTTTATTAAGTGTTACAAACATAAATGGATGTTGTATCTTGTCAAATGTTCTTTCTTCATCTATTGGTGTAATCATATAATTTTTGCTCTTTATTTTGTTTGTGTAATATATCACATGGATTGATTTGCATATATTGAACCATCCTTGTGCCCCTGGGATGAACCCCACTTGGTCATGGTGTATAATCTTTTTAATGAATTCTTGCATTCGATTTACTAGAATTTTGTTAAGGATTTTTCCATCTGTATTCATCAGAGATATTGTTCTGTAATTTTCATTTTTGGTGTTATCCTTACAAGGTTTTGATATCAGGGTAATGTTACCCTCATAAAATAAGTTATGAAATATTCTCTCTTCTTCAATTTTTTGGAAAAGTTTGTGTACGACAGGTATTAGATCCTCTTTGAATATTTGGTAGAATTCACTGGTGAAGCCATCTGGTCCCGGGCTTTTGATTTTGGGAAGGTTCCAAATGACTGATGCAATTTCCTTGCTATTGATTGGTCTACTTAGATTTTCCAGTTCCTTGTGATTTAGCCTAAGAAGGCTATATGTTTCTAAGAACAAGACCATTTCTTCTAAGTTGTTGAATTTGGAGACATATAATCCTTCATTGTATTATTGGATGATCCTTTGTATTTGTGTGGCATCTGTGGTAATCTCCCCTCTCTCATTTCTGATTTTGTTTATGTGTGTCTTTTCTCTTTTTATCATAGTGACTCTAGTCTTGTGTTTGCCAAATTTATTAATCTTTTCAAAAAACAATCTCTTTGTTGCACTATTTTTTTCTATTGTGTATCGTGTTCTATTTCATTTAGTTCTGCTCTGGCTCTGATTTTTATTATTTCCTTCCTTCCTCTGACTTTCATTTGTTCTTCTTTTTCTAGTTCTTTAAGGGATAACGTGAGATTGTCTATCTCAGATTTTTCTTATTTCTGGAAATAGGCTTGTAATGATATAAATTTCCCTCTTAAAACTGCTTTAGCTACCAAAAATTTTGGTAGGATGTATTTTCATTGTCATTTGTTTCTATATATCTTTCAATCTCCCCTGATAATTCTTCTGTGACCCAGTCATTCTTTAAAAGTATATTGTTTAATCTCTACATATCTGTGGTTTTTCCAGGTTTGTTTTTGCAGTTGATATCCAATTTCAAAGCCTTGTGATCAGAGAATATGCTTGGTATGATTTCAATCTTAAATTTGCTGCTAATTTTATGTTCCAATATATGGTCTGTCCTTGAGAATGTTCCATGTTCACTAGAAAAGAATGTATAGTCTGATATAGTAGGATGAAGTGCTCTATAAATGTCAATTATATCTATTTCTTCTAATGTGTCATTTAGGGCTGCTATTTCATTATTTACTTTCTTTTTGGATGATCTATCCATAGCTGTCAATGATGAATTTAGGTTTCCTACTATAATTGTGTTTTGGTCAATTTCTCCTTTTAGTTCTGTTATGTTGTAGTTGCTTTGTATATTTTGGTGCTTCTTAATTGGTGGCATAAATATTGATGACTGTTATCACTTCTTGTTGTATAGTCCCCTTTACCATTATGAAATGTCCATCTTTGTCTCTTGTTACTTTTTTATCCTGAAGTCTGTTTCATCTGATATCAGTATGCCTACCTGCTTTTCTCTGAATACCATTTGCTTGGGGTGTCAATTTCCACCCTTTCCCTTAGAGTCTATATTTGTCCTTGTAGCTCAAATGTGTCTCTTGGAGGCAGCATATTATTGGGTTTAGTTTTTTTTTGTTTGTTTGTTTGTTTGTTTGTTTGTTTGTTTTTTCCCCAATCTGCTACTCTGGACCATTTTATTGGTGAGTTCAGTCGATTTACATTTAGGGTAATTACTGATATGTGAGTATTTCCTATCATTCTACCTTTGGTTTTCTGGTATCATGGTGTCTCCATTGTTTCTTTGCCTTTCTGTTGCTGTCTATTATTTTAGTGTAGTCGTATTCTATGATTTTTCCCTTTATTTCTTCTTTTTTATGTTATATATTTCAGTTTTGTATTTTTTGTGTGGTTACCATTAGGTTTATGTAAAAGAAACTTTCATATTTAGAGTATACATTTATTCAGCATGCTTCTCTCTCCATTTCCTTCTGCAGGTTCAGAACTTTACTCTCTCACCTTATATAGATTTGTTGTTACAAATGATCCCTATTTATGCTGTGAGTTGTTTTCTGTGCTGCAGTATCAAGTAGTCTTTTTCCTCTTTCTCTCCCGCTCTCTTTTTTTAAATGTTTTTTCTTTTCTTCTTTACCGTTTATGTTATGTTTAAGTGTATAGTGTCCTATTTGGTGTAAGGGCTGCCATTTCCTGCTTCTGTCTGTCTGTTCATAATAGTACTCATGGTTTTGTACTGTTTTGTTTCTTTATTTCAGTTTGAATAGCCTTTTTTTTGTATTTTTTTTTTAATGCAAGTCCTGTATTAGAAAATTCCCTCAGTTTCTGTATGTCTGGAAAGATCTTTCTTCCTACTTCATATCTAAAGGATATCTTTGCTGGATATATTATTCTTGGCTCATAATTTCTCTGTTTCAATAGTTTGAATATTTGGTTCTACTCCCTCCTGGCTTGTAGAGTTTCTGCTGAAAAATCTGATGATAATCTAATGGGCTTTCTTTTGTAGGTTACCGTTTTCTTTATGTTGGCTGCCTTGAGGATTCTTTCTTTGTAGTTGATTTTTGACAGCTTCAATACAATGTGCCTTGGAGAAGGCCTGCTGGGATTTAGATAATTAAGTGTTTTATTTGCTTCTTGGATTTGAGGATCTAGTTCTTTCCACAAGTTTGGGAAGTTCTCATTGACTATTTGTTTGAATATACTCTTTGTTCCCTTCTCTCTTTCTTCTCCTTCTGATATGCCCATTTTTCTTATATTGCTCTTTCTGATGGAGTCAGAAAGTTCTTGTAGAGCTCTTTCATTTTTTTTAACTCTCAGGTTTTTCTCTTCTTCCTTCTGTCATTTCCAGATTTCTATCTTCGATATCAATGAAACTTTTCTCCATCTGGTCAGGTCTATTACCATATCTGTCCATTTCATTTTTCTTTTTTTTTTCTCTTCATTTCTTTTTTAATGAAGTCTTAATCTCCAGAAATTCTATTTGGTTCTTTTTTAAAATTTCAATCTCTTTGATAAAATGTTCACTTTGTTCTTTGATTGTGTTTCTCAGTTCATTAAACTGCCTCTCTATGTTTTCTTGTATCTGATTATTTTTTTTAAGAACTGAAATCTTGAAATCTATGTCATTGAAGTCACATATTTCCATGTCTTTAAGTTCATTTTCTGGAGACTTTTCATTTTGTTTCTGAGCTACCTTGTTACCTTGGTTAATCATGGCAATTAATGATTTATATCTCTTCCTAGGCATCTACAGGAGTGGGTTCTGCAAAAGGCTGATAGGAAGAGGTCTTTCTTTAGTTTTCCAGTTGGTGTTGATAGAATGCTTTATTTTCTCTCTGACTGCAGCCTTTTATTCTTTCTCACACAGTAGTCTTATGTTTTCTCTGCACTGTCCCAGGTTCTCAAACAATGGGGCAATTTCTTGGAAGGTGGGCTTCTGCTTTGTGAGCAGGTCATCTGGGTCTCAGGGCACAGCCTCCCTGGGGAGATGTGGGAGCGTCTGAGTTTCCAAAGCTCTTCCTGCACCAGATTGAGTGCACATGTGTTTCAGCAGCTCTGTTTACCCCTGCAGTGATCCTCCCAGATAGGTGGGGGCAGGAGTGGAATGGATGTGAAAGGTGGCTCTGAGCAATGGCAGGGACCACCAACACAGCCATTCTTGCATCCAAGTTTTTTTTTTTTTTTTCCTTTTTACGGAACTGTTTGGGCCGTGTTTCTGTGGCTATGGTCACTGTTCTGAAAACTGAAAATATTCTGTTCTTTTGATCTATCACCGCTACACTTCCACTTCTATCACTGGGCAGGTAGGGGTTGGGCGAGCCTCTGTGAGGGTCTGGATGGGTCTGCCAAGCTCTGTGTCGATGTTTTCTGTCCTCTATTTGGCATTGAGGGTTTAAACCAATATTTTCACCATTCTTCCCTCAGTCTTTCCTCTGAGGTCTCTGCCGTGAGAGTGGGGTTCAGTTGTGTTATATGCTGATCCCTCAGGTGGGACTGTGGGCCATTATGGGAGTGATAGCAGTCCAAATTCTTCCCTCTTCCCTGGCTGCAGTAGGTATGGAATGCAGGCAGTTTGGAGCTCTCAGCTCAGTCTGTGTCTCTCCTGCAGCCCCGTGTGGCCTGCGTCTCTGCACTTGCCTCTTTACCTCCTCCACTAGTCTTCCATTTTGCCCACGATTAGATAATTTCCATTGTGCATCTCTTAGTCTTGCCAGGCTGCTGAGTAGGGAGTCCTTTGAGGATTATAGTTGTTCAGTTTGCTATAAATTCTAGGGGAGATTTCAAGAGTCTCACCTCCCACCACCATTTCTATTATGTAATTCTCTTAATACATTTACCTACTAATTTTATTATCCATTGTTAATTATTGACTGAAATAATTATCATGGTTTTTACCAATGGTAAGTTACTATTTCCTTAATCCCTTCTACATTTTCAGTTTAAATTACATTCTCCTTCAATGATGTATTAGTTCAATTGTTTCTTTGTATGAATATAGATTCATTCATTTGCATTTTAGTCTGTAGATTACAATCCATTACCATCATTATTTATTTTTGTTAAAGGTGTTCCCTTGGTGGTTGCAAACCCCTTCAAATTTGATCCTACAAACAGGTCTTCTTTTAGTCATCATAGTTTTAGGGGGAAAAAATCTCTTTAATTAAATAACATTTACATGCTGGAACCTATTTTTATTTTGGCTATATTCAGGTTCCACAAGGGAGGACATGTGGTGCACTTAAGTATGAGCCAAGGAACCAGGATTCTATTCTCAGTTTAACCAAGAACGAGTTATCAGTTAGTTAATTTTTATTCCTTCACCTTAGAATTTTTTTAAAAAATCAGTAACAAGTGGGTAGTGAACTTTTAAAAATAGGTAAATATTGATTGTAAAAATCTTTGACTGATATACAAGAAGAGGTACTGGTAGTCAGTTGACAGCTTTTTGCTCAATAACTTAATAGAGAAAGGAGCTATTTAACGAGTGAGGAAAGATTTTCTTGGAGATTACTAAGGAAAGCAAAGTTGACCCAAAAATGCAAAAGCAGAGCAATAAGATGTCCAAAGGAAAGTTTGCTGTATTTCTCTAATTAAAGAATAGATGAGGTTCTTGGCCTTCTTTGGCATGCAATGTTACATCACCTCAAAAAGACAGGATTGATGACATTCTACTGTTTAACTCAGGAAATGGGTGTAATACTACAAATACATGCCAAATCAAAGGGAAAGGGACTCTTGTATTCAGGAAAAACATCGTTGATGAGTTTCAAATGAGAGAAAAAAACTAAACACTTCTCAAAAGGTGAATAAGATTTAAGGATGTCAGACATAAAGTGAATAGGATTTAAGGATGACAAATACAAAAAATTTCCTTTAAAAAGCTTTTTCAGGTGGAATAAATTTTACTTATAATCCTTATCGCACATTTACTTATAAGTCCCCAATGCATATATTTTTCTCTTATTATTACACACAACTACATTTTCAGCAAAGGATGAATATAATACAAAGAAGAATATACAAGAAGCAACTTTTATATCTTTTTTTCCCCAAAAATCTATTTACTAATATAGAATTATTTAGGTTAAATAATATTTAACAGGAAAGTTAATGTGAACCTTTGGAAATGCAGCAGATTATCATACAACTGAGTGTTCCAGGAATTAAATAGTCATTTTCAAAACTATCTTATTTATTTGTAATTCTCATCAATAAAGACTGAACTTTAAATATATCTTTTTTGTAAGTTTATTGGGGTGACAATTGTTACTAAAATTACATAGATTTCAGGAGTACAATTCTGTATTACATGACCTATAAATCCCAATGTGTGTTCACCACCAAGAGTCAGTTATCCTTCCATCACCATATATTTCATCCCCTTACCCTCATCTCCCACCCCCACCCCCTTACCCTCTGGTAACCACTAAACTATTGTCAGGGTCTATGAGTTATTGGTTCTCATTTGTTTCTCGTGTTCTTTTGTTATTTTTGGTTTATATACCACATATCAGTGAAATCATAGTGTTCTCTTCTTTTTCTGTCTGACTTATTTCGTTTAGCATCATAATCTCAAGATCCATCCATGTTGTCACAAATGGTCCTATTTCATCTTTTCTTACTGAAGAATAGTGTTCCAGTGTGCATATATACCACAACTTCTTTATCCATTCATATATAGAAGGACCTTTTGGTTGCTTCCATAACTTGGCCACTGTAAATAAAGTTGCAATGAACACTGGAGCACATGTGTATAAACATTTATGTATAAGTCTTTTCAGATTTTTTGGGTAGATACCCAGGAGAGGGATTGTTGGGTCATATGGTATTTCTATTCATAAGTTTTTGAGGAACCTCCACAATGCCTTCCATAGAAGCTGCACCAGTCTGCATTCCCACCAACAGTGAATAAGCGTTCCTTTTTCTCCACAGCATCACCAACACTTGTTAATATTTGTCTTGTTGATAGTAGCCATTCTGACTGTGGTGAGGTGATATCTCATTGTGGTTTTTATTTGCATTTCTCTGATGATTAGTGATGTTGAGCATTTTTTCATATGTCTACTTGCCATTTGTGTGTGCTCTTTGGAGATATGTCTCTTCAGGACCTCTGGTCATTTCTCAATTGCGTTGTTTGTTTTTTTTTTGTTGTTGAGCTTAATGAGTTTCTTGTATACTTTGGATATTAGCCCTTTATTGGAGGCAAGTTTGCAAAAATCTTCTCCCATTCAGTTGGTTGTCTCTTTATTTTGTCGATGCTTTTTTTTTTTTTTTTTTTTTTTTTTGCTGTGCAGAAGCTTTTAAGTTTTATATAGGCCCATTCATTTCTTTTAGCTTTTACTTCCCTTGCCTTTGGAGTCAAATTCATAAAACGCCCCTTGAACTCAAGATCCATAAGTTTAGTACCTATGTTTTCTTCTATGCAGTTTATTGTTTCAGATCTTATGCTTAAGTCTTTGATTAATTTTGAATTAATTTTGGTGTGTGGTGACAGATAACAGTCCAGTTTAATTTTTTGCAAGTGGCTATACAATTCTCTCAACTCTATTTTTTGAAGAAGCTGTCTTTTCTCCATTGTACATTTTTTCCTTGTTAGTCAAAAATTATCTGTCTATATTTATATGGCTTTATTTCTGGGTTCTCAATTCTATTCCATTTCTCTATGTGTCTGTATTTCTGCCAATACCGTGCTGTTTTTATTATTGTAGCCCTATAATACAAGCTAAAGTCCGAGAGTGTGATACCTCCAGTATTGTTCTTTTTTCTTGAGATTGCTTTGGCTATTTGGGGTCTTTTGTGGTTCCAAAAAAAATCTGAAGATTTTTTCTACTGTTTCTATAAAAATGCCATTGGGGAGACGTCATCAAAATGGCGGCATGAGGAGAGCCTCTGAAAAGCTCCCCTGTAATTTACAATTAATCGAACAACAATAACTCCACAAAGGACTCCCTGCACAGCAGACAGGAAAGAAGAAGAGTCCCAGTACTGAATGCAACTAAAGGTGGGAGAATCCCGTGAGCGGGGGATGAAGGAAGGGAGAAGAGCGAAGATGGAGCCACGTGGACGCAGGACGCAGATCTAGCGCACTGCTCTGAGCGAGCTGAATCCCAGAACAACTGGAGCTGAAGCAGAGGGAAGAACTCGGAAGGCTAGGGCTCTGATTATGGCACACAAGGCAGAGGTGGCAGCATATAACACGGCTGAACACAATGCTCACAGGAGAGACCTCGGAGCAAAGACTGAGGGAATAAGTCTGAAAACGGTGGTTTAAGCCTTCACTGCCGAGCGGAGTATGGAAGCCTTAGGCACTGAGACTATCTGCCCCCTCCTTACCCTACAAGAGCTCACCCCAACCACAAATGCCCAGTGCAAGAAGCAATTAAGTAGCAGTGTCAGAAAAAAAGGACAGGATATTTGTTATTCTAAGAACTGTGGACCGCAAAAACAGATTCACAGCCCAACTAGTTCCGGCAAAGGGGTGGGAGCTGTGGAAGCAGGACCAGCTGTGGTGGTGGTCACCACCATTGCTCTGGGCCACCTCTCACAACTCACCCCGCCCCTGGCCCCACCTATCTGGGTGGATCCATGCAGGAGTAAACAGAACTGCTGAAACATACAAGTTCTGAATCTGGTGCACAAAGAGCTTTGGAACTTGAAAAGCTCTCCACATCCCCACAGGGATATGGCCCGCTATGACCTAGACGAACTGTTAAGAGAGGATAAACCCATTCCCCAGGGAATCCCTGCATTGCTTGAGAAGCTGGAATAGTGCAGGGAAAACACAGCACTACAGTGTGAGAAAGGAAATAAAAGGCTGCAGTCGGAGAGAAAATAAAACATTCTACCAACCAGTACTGGAAAACAAAAGAAAGACGTCTCCCTATCAACCGGTGGCAGAAGCCACTCCTGTAGATGTCTAGGAAGAGAAATAATAAATCAGTAATTGCCATGGATAACCAAGGCATCAAGACAGCTCAGAAAGAAAGTGAAAAGTCTCCAGAAAAGGAACTTAATGATATGGAAATATGTGACTTAAATGACAGAGAATTCAAGATTGCAGTACTGAAAAAACTCAACGAGATGCAAGAAAACACAGAAAGACAATTTAATGAACTCAGATACGCAATCAAAGAACAACATGAGCATTTTAGGAAAGTGATTGAAATTTTAAGAAAAGAACAAAAAGGAATCTCTGAACATTAAAAACTCACTAGAAGAATTAAGAATGTAATAACCATCTTAGGTAGTAGAGTTGACCAGGTGGAGGAAAGAATCAGTGACATCAAAGATAGAAACCAGGAAATGACAGAGATGGAAGAAGAAAGAGACTTGAGACTGAAAAGAAATGAAAGAACTCTACAACAATTTTCTTACTCTATCAGAAAGAGCAATATAAGAATAACGGGCACACCAGAAGGAGAAGAAAGAGAGAAGGAAACAGACAATATACTCAAACAAATAGTTGATGAGAACTTCCCAAACTTGTGGACTGAACTGGATCCTCGAATCTAAGTATCAAATAGAACACCTAATTATCTCAAACCCAACAGGCCTTCTCCAAGGCACATTGTACTGAAGCTGTCTAAAATCAGAACTGCTGAAACATACGGGCTCTGAATCTGGTGCAGAAAGAGCACTGGAACTTCAAAAGCTCTTCGCATACCTATCAACCTGTTGCAGAAGCCACTCCTGTATATGTCTAGGCACAGAAATAGTAAATCAGTGATTGCCATGAATAACCAAGGCAACAAGATAGCTCAGAAACAAAGTGAAAAGTCTCCAGAAAAGGAACTTAGAGATATGGACATTTGTGATTTAAATGACAGAGAATTCAAGATTGCAATTCTGAAAAAACTGAACGAGATGCAAGAAAACACAGAGAGGCAGTATAATGAACTGAGAAACACAATCAAAGAACACCATGAGCATTATACAAAAGAGATTGAAATTTTCAAAAAGAACCAAATGGAATTTTTGGAGATTAAGAACTCAATAGAAGAAATTAACAATAAAATATCCAGCTTAGGTAGTAGAGTTGACCAGATGGAGGAAAGAATCAGTGACATCGAAGACAGGAACCTGAAATTTACACAGATGGAAGAAGAAAGAGACTTGAGACTTAAAAGAAATGAAAGAACTCTACAAGAACTTTCTGACTCCATCAGAAAGAGCAATATAAAAATAATGGGCATACAAGAAAGAGAAGAAAGAGGGAAGGGAACAGAGAATATATTCAAACAAATCGTCAATGAGAACTTCCCAAACTTGTGGAAAGAACTGGATCCTCGAATCAAAGAAGCAAATAGAACACCTAATTACCTCAATCCCAACAGGCCTTCACCAAGGCACATTGTATTGAAGCTGTCTAAAATCAATGACAAAGAAAGAAACCTCAAGGAAGCCAGGGAAAAGAAGACGGTAACTTACAAAGGAAAGCCCATAAGATTATCATCAGATTTTTCAGCAGAAACTCTACAAGCTAGGAGGGAATGGAACCAAATATTCAAACTATTGAAAGAGAGAAATTATGAGCCAAGAATAATATATCCAGCAAAGATCTCCTTTAGATATGAAGGAGGAATAAAGACCTTTCCAGACATCCAGAAGCTGAGGGAATTTTCTAATACACGACCTGCACTACAAGAAATACTAAAGGAGGCTATTAGACCACCATCAACGGGGACAACTTGTGGCAACCAAAACATAAAAAGGGGGAGCGTAAAGGCCTGAACTGAAATATGGGAATAGAGAAAGTAAGCGTACTAAAAAAACTGGAATACTCTAAATATCAAATTTTCTTTTACATAAACTCAAGGGTACCAACTCAAAAAACATCCAGATCTGATATATATACTGTAATAAAAAAAGAAACAGAGGAAAACATCATAGAATACCACCACACAGAAATAACAGACAACAACAAAAAGGCAAAGAAACAATGGAGACACAGCCTTACCAGAAAACTAAAGACAGAATGACAGTAAATCCTCACATGTCAACAATCACCCTAAATGTAAATGGACTGAACTCACCAATAAAGAGACACAGAGTAGCAGATTGGATCAAAAAACTAAACCCAACCATATGCTGTCTACAAGAGACACATCTCAGCTACAGGACAAGCATAGACTCAAAGTGAAAAAGTGGAAATTGACACTCCAAGCAAATAGTACCCAGAGAAAATCAGGTGTAGCCATAATGATTTCCGATGAAACAGACTTCAGAGTGAAAAAGATAACAAGAGACAAAGATGGACATTTCATAATGGTAAAGGGGACTATACAACAAGAAGACATAACAGTCATCAATATTTATGCCCCCAATCAGGGAGCACTGAAATATACCAAGCAACTACTAACAGAACTAAAGAGAGAAATTGACAAAAACACAATTATACAAGGGGACTTAAATACATCATTGACAGCTATGGATAGATCATCCAAACAGAAGATAAATAACGCAATTGCAGCCCTAAATGACACATTTGATGAAATGGACATAATTGGCATATATAGAGCACTTCATCCTAAAACATCAGACTATACATTCTTTTCTAGTGTACATGGAACATTCTCAAGGATAGACCATATATTGGGACACAAAATCAGCCTCAGCAAATTTAAGATGATTGAATCATACCAAGCATATTCTCTGATCACAAAGCTTTGAAATTGGATATCAACTGCAAAAAGAAAGCAGGAAAAAACACAAATACATGGAGATTAAACAACATACTTTTAAAGAATGACTGGGTCAAAGAAGAAATTAGAGGAGAGCTCAAAAGATACATAGAAACAAATGACAATGAAAATACATCCTACCAAAATTTTTGGGATGCCGCGAAAGCAGTTTTAAGCGGGAAATTTATATCATTACAGGCCTATCTCAAGAAACGAGAAAAATTCCAAATAAATAACCTCATGTTACACCTTAAAAAACTAGAAAAAAAAAGGACATACAGAAGGCAAGAAGACATATGAAGAAATGCTCAACCTCACTAACCATCAGAGAAATGCAAATAAAAACCACAATGAGATACCACCTCACTCCAGTCAAAATGGCTATCATCAATAAATCAACAAACAACAAATGCTGGCGTGGATGTGGAGAAAAGGGAACGCTAGTGCACTGTTGGTGGGATTGCAGATTAGTGCAGCCACTATGGAAAACAGTATGGAGGTATCTCAGGAATCTGAAAATGGAACTACCCTATGATCCAGTAATTCCACTCCTAGGCATCTACCCGGAGAAATCCAAAACTCCAATTCAAAAATCTGTATGCACTCCTATGTTTATTGCAGCACTTTACACAATAGCCAAGATATGGAAACAACCGAAATGCCCATCGGTAGATGACTGGATTAAGAAGCTGTGGTACATTTATACAATGGAGTATTACGCAGCCATAAAGAAGAAAGAAATCTTATCATTTGCAGCAACATGGATGGATCTAGAGAACATTATGTTAAGTGAAATAAGTCAGAAAGAGAAAGACAAGTACCATATGATCTCACTTATATATGGAATCTAAAGAAAAGACTATGTGAATAAACTAATCAGAAACAGTTTTGGGGACACAAAGGAAACACCGAGAGTTGTTAGATGGGTGTGGGGGGGGGTTGGGGATAAGGGGAAAGGTGAAGGGATTTGGAAGCAGCTGGTATCCACAAGATGGCCTCAGGGTTTTTTTGAAAATTAATTTGGGGAAGGTATTCAATAATGTTGTAAAGATTTTGTTGGGTATCCGATGGACATGCGTCCTATTTGGGAGACCACCTCAGGGATACTGTGGATACCTGATCATGGCATTGTACACCAGAAGCTAAACATTAATGAATGCCAACTATAATTTTATATATATAATGTGATGGTTCAGTGTGAGGTCGGAGGGATAGTGGATGGGGGAGGGGGGTTCACAGTGTGAGGGATATAAATGATGAACATCTAAGTATTACCTTGTCTTGTACACCTGAAACTAATAAATAAATAAAAAAATAATAAAAATAAAACAACAACAACAACAAAAAATAAATAAATAAAAAAATAAAGTTTTGTTTTACAAAAAAAAAAAAAATACCTAGGAATAAACTTAACCAAGTATGTGAAGGATTTATATGCTGAAAAGTATAAGACATTTTTGAAAGAAATTGAAGAAAACACAAAGAAATGGAAAGACATTCCGTGCTCATGGATTGGAAGAATCAACATAGTCAAAATGGCCATATTACCACAAGCGACATACAGATTTAATGCAATCCCCATCAAAATGCCAATGGCATTTTTTAAAGAAATAGAACCAGAAATCATCAGATTTGTTTGGAACCACAAAACACCCCTAATAGAAAAGCAATCTTAAGAAAAAAGAACAACACTGGAGGGATCACACTCCCTGACTTTAGCTTGTACTGCAGGGCAACAATAATCAAAACAGCATGGTATTGGCAAAAAAACAGACACATAGACCAATGGAATAGAATTGAGAACCCAGAAATGAAACCACATAAATATGGCCAGATAATTCTTGACAAAGAAACTAAAAACATACAATGGTGGAAAGACAGCCTCTTCAATAAATGGTGCTGGCAGAACTCGATAGCTACGTGCAAAAGAATGAAACTGGACTGCTGTCTGTCACCATGTACCAAAATTAACTCAAAATGGATCAAAGACTTAAGCATAAGACCTGACACAATAAACTGCATTGAAGAAAACATAGGTACTAAACTTATGGACCTTGGGTTCAAAGAGCATTTTATGAATTTGACTCCAAAGGCAATGGACGTAAAAGCTAAAATAAACAAATGGGACTATATGAAACTTAAAAGCTTCTGCACAGCAAAAGAAACCATCTACAAAATAAAGAGTCAACCAACTGAATGGGAGAAAATTTTTCCAAACAGTGCCTCCGATAAGGGTCTAATATCCAAAATATACAAGGAACTCATGAAACTCAACAACAAAAAAACAAACAACCCAATTGAAAAATGGGCTGAGGAACTGAAGCGACATTTCTCCAAAGACAACATACAAATGGCAAATAGACATATGAAAAAATGCTCAACATCACTAGTCATCAGAGAAATGCAAATAAAAACCACAAGGAGATATCACCTCACCCCAGTCAGAATGGCTATCATCAACAAGACAAACAGTAACAAGTGTTGTAGAAGCTGTGGAGAAAAAAGAACCCTCATACACTGTTGGTGGGAATGCAGACTGGTGCAGCCGTTATGGAGGCAGTGTGGAGGTTTCTCAAAAAATTACGAATAGAATTACCTTATGACCCAGCAATCCGTCTCCTGGGTATCTACCCAAAAAAATCTGAAAACATTTATCCATAAAGACACGTGTGCTCCAATGTTCATTGCAGCTTTGTTTACGGTGGCCAAGACATGGAAACAACCAAAATATCCTTCCATAGATGAATGGATAAAGAAATTGTCGTTTATATACACATTGGAATACTATTCGGCGGTAAGAAAAGATGATATAGGAACATTTGTGACAACATGGATGGAGTTTGAGAGTATAATGCTAAGCAAAATAAGTCAGACAGAAAAAGCAAAGAACCATATGATTTCACTGACATGTGGTATATAAACCAAAAACAACAAAAGAACAAGACAAACAAATAAGAAAGAAAAACTCATAGACACAGACAATAGTTTAGTGGTTACCAGAGGGTAAGTCGGGTGGGGGGAGGGAGATGAGGGTAAGGGGGATCAAATATATGGTGACGGAAGGAGAACTGACTCTGGGTGGTGAACACACAATGGGATTTATAGATGGTGTAATACAGAATTGTACACCTAAAATCTATGTAATTTTACTAACAATTGTCACCGCAATAAATTAAAAAAAAGAATATGTGTACACATATACATTGTACATATATACAAAGCAATACTGTTCTGCCATAAGAAAAAATGAAACACTGCCTTTTGCGACAACATGAATGGGTCTTGAGACTGTCATGCAAAATGAAATAAGTCAGAGAGAAAAAGAACCATATGATTTCACTCATATCTGGGATGTAAAACTGAAAACAACAAACAAGCGAGACAGACAAACACACAAAAACTGATAGACACAGACAACAGCATAGTTGTTACCAGAGGGAAAGGGAGTAGTGGGAGGTAGAAAAGGGTTAAGGGGGTCAAATATATGGCATGGCCACAGAAGGAGATTTGATTGTGGGTGGTGAACACACAATGCAATATACACATGATGTATTATGGAATTGTACACTTGATACTTATAGATTTTTGTGAACTAATGTCACCCAAATAATTTAATAAAATAAAAACTAGCATTGCCAGAACAATCAATTTCCATCCTTTATTCTTTACCTTAGGAAAATGTTTCTTAACTATTTCAGAAGAAGGTATAAGGCACAGAAAGAACAAATGGTGGTAGAGGGAGTAGTTGGTGAAGATGCACCCTGAACAGACATTTTTGCTGAAGTCTAGAGCCCAGTTAGAACTCTTGCCATTACCTACCCCATCAGTTTCTGCTTCTCTTTATGTTTTGCCTTCTCCTTTGATTAATAGTAGTGTTTTCTCCTATAAACACATCCTATGTTACAAATTTAAATACCAAATTGGAATTCTGCTTCTTGAGTCCTTGTGTATCTTATCATCTTTGCATAGAATCACATTAATTCACATCTGGACAGTAAACAAAGGGCATTAGCAAAAGAATCACAATGTAGACATGCATTACTAATCAGGGTAAGTTTTAGTAAATGACATTCACTAGAAGCAGCATGGTCCATGTAGGAGGCAGACTGCTCTGGAATGTTGGAGATCTGGGATCTAGTCCTCACTCTACCCCAACCCTGTATGTTCTTGGGCAAGTCACATCCTTGCTATGAGCCTCAGTTTCTCCATCTGTAAAATTAGGACTTTTGGCTTAATAATCTCTAAGCTACTTTCCACCTCAGATTTTATTTTACTCACAAAATTGATGACATGTTCATTACCCATGTGGAAATTGTGATTTAAGGAGCTTTGCAAATGAATTTGAAGAAATTCTACCAGAAGTGAAAGGTGGACTATCTGATGGAGGAATAGGGAGGGGGCTTTAGTAAGATCATGCAAACATGATTACCAGGCTCATATTTATACCCCTTAAAAGAACAAACTGTTTTTAAGCACCTTTTAAGCAGCATCCATTTATATACCAATCCATTTATGTACAAATTCCTGATGATAAATAATTCTCCATTCAGTACATTAATTCCCAGAGGCCCTGTACTTGGCAACATTTTGTTAGCTTGGTTCAGGTTGCTGTAGCTCCTTGACCATAATAAAATTGCCTTTCAAGTACTCTATCATTTTAATTAAAAATGTTTAATTAAAAAATTATTCAGATCCCCAATTAGACTGAATTAGCAAGAGTTTGCATTCCCAAATTTTTTATCGTTAAGCTCTGCAAGGCTCTTTCCATGGAATACCCATCTCCAGCTGTGCCATGGCCTCTTCTCCAATTCAGTGACTCTGAGAAGCACTTTTGCTCCCTGAGGGCCCACTGTGCCACGGGCAGTCACATGGACTTAATTGGAAAGGGTCTGTTCCTGCTCTCCTCAAATATTGGTATCTATTATTCCATCTTCCCCATGCTGAGTTAGTTTATGGAAATCTCTCCCAGGTTTTTTTCTCATGGGCATGACAGTTGGTTCATGGAAGAGCTGGGATAGATGTGGTAAGACAATCTAGAAAACCACTGTGTCCCCAAAAAGCATCTGGAGAGTTTCTAGGCCAGACTATCTCAAAATGTGGTACGAGACTGCCTGCATTAGTGGCACTTGAGACATTTGTTTTAAATTCAGATATTTTGAAGCCACTTTTATGACTATTGAGTCAGAATTTTTGAAGATGGTGCTAAGAGGTATATTTTTTACAAATTCCTCAGATGATTCTGACAATACTATATTATGAGAATCACTGTAAGTCTATGTCACCAGATATAGAATGGCTCACAATGGAATGAGGAAGAAAGAGCATTGGGAAAACCTCTGGGATAACTAATGGTTGTATTCATTATGGCAAAGTAGTTCTCCCAGGAATCACAAAAACTACAATCTTGTCAGTAATAATTGCTTATAACAGATTCTAATTATTGAATACTTATCATGTGACAGCCATTTCACTAAGTGCTTCATCATCGCCATTATCCCTATTAGTAACAGGCACCATTTATATGGCTCACTTCATCTGTAATCAGCTTTATCCTATTAAATGCATTCAACAGTCCTATGAAGGAAACGTTGTTGTTGTTGTTGTTGTTGTTGTTGTTGTTGTAATTTTATTATCATTTTCCAGATGAGAAAACTGAAGCTCAGAGAAGTTAAATGATTTTCTCTATGTTGAGTACCTGGTAAAGTGGCAGAGCCCAGAAGTGAGGTGTTTTCCTCACTAGACAATGAACTCCAGAAAGGTAAGGACAAAGCCTGCTTTGACTGAAGTCCCAATTGACAATCTACAGCTTATAAAAGCAGGAGCCTACCTATTATTGAACTGAAATGAGGCTAAGGCTATGCTTGAATATAAAGGAGTGGAGGGAGAGCTTCTAGAGTGGGGGCATCAGGAGGACCCAAGGACTGTGAGGTGTAATTCTCACCCTGACCACCCTCCAGTATACTCAAGCACTTTGGTTCTCAGAATCTCTCTCCTACCCTCTCTCCCATCGATTCTGTGACCCCATACAAATGCCTTTCATATTTCCTTAATACTTCCACAATCTACGAAGCTTCAGTTGTCATCCTGGCAATCCAGCAGTCCCTATCTGAAACAAGTGAGGAGTTTTCTCATCTCAATAATATTCTATGTATCCATCCTACTGCCTCCTTTCCCTCCTGGTCATGTAGAACTAATGTGATAAACTAATCCAATAAAAGATGTTACAGCAAATAAAGAAAAAAAAATGTTAATTTTATTCTATGTATACAAGAGCCTTTCAAACCTTTAATCCAAAGAGTAACAAATAGTAAGAATTTCAGACAATGTTGCAGTCACTGACGTGAATAAATTTAGTCCCAGATGGAAGGGCAGGGTCATTATGTAGATATATAAACTATACAATGAAACTATTAATACCTGATTTCCTCCCAAAGTTGAATGGTTGTCCATCTATGAGATTCCAAGTAGTATAAAAATGGTTTTTTTTTATGCTTCAGGATCTCATCATCTTCTTACCTTTTTTGTAATTAAATGAAATAATTTGCTAATTTGTTCACATATATAAAAGGGTCCCCCACAGTGTCAGTAAAGTGAAAACCTTCTGAGGATTAAGTCACATGATGATGGACTCATGAGAAATCAGGCTTCTCAAACGGCCACAGGCTAACATCATATAGTGAAATTCAAGATGGTAGATATATTATGTAATATATCCTTGCCACAAGTAAACAATATGAAGAGAATGCAAATTTGTGGCAAAAAACTAAGGCAATCAATAAAACATCAATATTAGCAGAACCTAAATATACTCATGTGAAAAGTGGAGTAAAGAAATTAGGAGCTAGCAGACAGTTCTGCCATGGCTACGCCCTAACAGGGTCATTTCCTTCTTGTCTTAGGCCTACAGCATCTGATAAATGAATAGGTCCTGAAAGCGTAAGGCTATAATGTGAGGTAAAGGTGAGAGCTTCAGGATCATTTCTCTTACACTTACCTTTGTTTTGTTTTTCCCCAGTCTGGGGATCCCTGGTAAGGAACCCCCAATTTTAGGTGGTGAAATGTGCTGGTTACTGGCTGAACTTGGTAGCTTCCTCATCATTAAAAACAAATGCTTATATGAAGCTAATGAAAATTGATTTTGTTTCTTTATCACTATAGCCCTTTAACCTGCTTTAATCTTTCTTTCTTTAAAATTGTGTTATTTTAATTTTATTTTATTTCAACTTCTTAATTGTAGTCCAACTAGCAATAAGACATGAGTAATGAAAATACTTGTTTCTCTCTGGCTAGGGATGGTTGAGTAGATTTTCAAGAAAATAGGTCACAATATTTATCAGGTTGAGGAAGTTCCCTTCTATTCCAGTTCATAAAGACTCTTTATCAGGAGTATTAGATTTTGTCAACTGATTCTTCTGAGTCTTTTGAAATGATATATAGTTTTTTTGTACTTTATTCTATTAATGTGGTGTTTTTTGTTTTTGTTTTTTAAATTTTTGGATGTCAAATCAACCTTGAATTCCTACAACAAATTTCACTTGACCATGGTATGTAATCTTTCTTACATGTTGTTGAATTTGGATAGCTAATATTTTGTCAGTTTTTTGCACCTATACTTGTAAATATTGGTCTGTAGTTTTTTTCTCCTGATATCTTTAGATTTGGGATGCGGGTGATATTGTTCCCACAGAACGAGCTGGGAATAGGCCATCCTCCTAAATATCTTAGAAAAGTTAGTTGAGTGGTGTGATTATTTCCTGCTTAAATTGTTGATAAAATTGACTAATAAAGACATCTGTGTCTAAGCTTATGTTTTTGAAAAGAGTCTTAGTTACTAATTTAATTGCTTCATCTGTTATACTTTTATCTATATTTTCTAGTTTCTATTGAGGGAATCTTGGTAATTTGTGACTTTATTGGTACTTGTCCATTTCATCTAATTTGTTGAATTTGTTAGTATACAGTATTTCATAGTATTTTCTAATAATCATTTTAGTTTCTGAGGAGTCAGTGATAATGTCTCCTCTTACATTTCTAATTCTCACAGTCTATATGTTGTCTTTCTCACTTAATTAGTCTATGTAATGTTTCATCAATTCTGATATCTTTTCAAAGAACCAAGTTTTGATTTTTTTTATTTTCTCTATAGTTTTGCTGTTTTGGATTTTATTAATTTCTATTCTGGTCTTTATTTTCATTACCTTGCTTACCTCAAGTTTTATTTGCTCTTTTTTTACATCATTAAGGTGACATCAAAGACTATTAATTTGAGAACTTTCTGTTTTCTAATGTAGGCATTTAAAGCTATAAATTTTCTACTAAGTATTACTTCAGTTGCATCCCATAAATTTTGACATGTATTTTTATTTTCATTCGGCTACAAATTCTAATTTTAATATTTATCCTAATTATTATATTTGTGCTAATTCATAATTGATAAATAAATTCTTGCTGAAATGCTTCTTTTATCATTTGAAAATATTCCCCTCTCCCTCTGGGACAACCATTATGCAAATGTTGGTAAACTTTGTGGTATTCTGTAATATATGAAACTTTGCACATTTATTTTTGTTGAAATCTAATAGACATATAACACTATATGAGTTTAAGGTGTATGGCATGTTGATTTAATATATTTATACATTGCAACATGATTATTACCATGGCATTAACTAACACCTTTATCACATCCCATAATTATTATCTCTTAGCAACTTTGAATTTTATAATACAGTATTGTTGACTAACTATAATTTCTATGCTGTCCATTAGACCTCTAGGACTTATTTACCTACTAGTTGCAGGTTTGGACCCTTAAACATCTCCCCAATTTCCCCACCCCAAAGCCCCTGCTAAGCACGATTCAACTCTCTGTTTTTATGAGTTTCGCTTTTTTAGATCCACATATAAGTGATTGCATACAATATTTGTCTTTCTCTGTCTGACTTATCTCACACAGCATAATGTCCTCAAGTCCATCCATGTTGTCACAAAAGTCAGGATTTTCTTTTTCTCATGGCTGCATAACATTCCATTATGTGGAATATTTAGGGACTCTAAGGTTGTTTTCATATCTTAGCTATCATGAGTGAACGTAGCAGTGCAGATATCTCTTCAATATCTTGATTTTATTTCCTTTGGATATACATCCAGAAGTGGAAAGTCAATCATATGTTAGTTCTATTTTTAATTTTTTTGAGAAAACTTCATATTGTTTTCCACAGAAGTTGAACCAACATGTAATCCCATGAACACTATACAAGAGTTCCCTTTTCTCTGCAATCTAATCAACACATCTCTCATCTTCCTGATGATAGCCATTCTAACGGGTATGAGGTTATATCTCATTGTGTTTTTGATTTGCACATACCTGCCTAATAGTGATGTTAAACACATTGCCATGTAACTATTGGTCATTTGGGTGTCTTATTTAGGAAAACATCTATTTAGTTCCTATACCAATTTTTAAATCAGATTTCTTGGTTTAATGTTATTGAGTTGTGTGAATTATTTTATATATTTTTGGTATTAATCCTTTATCTGATATGTGTTTTGCAAATATTTTTCCCATTTCATAGGTTGTGAAGCTTTGTTAACTTTTATTCATTCTTTTTTTTTTCATTTTGTACTTCAAACAGGATAATCTCTATTTTCAAGTCTGGTGGTTCTTTTCTTTACCAGTTCATATGTATTGTTGAAGCTATATAGTGATTCTTTTATTACAGTTATTGTGCTTTTCAGCGGAGGATTTTTTTTAACTCTTGTTTTTTGTCTCTATATTGATGTTTTCTATTTGGTGTGATATCATCCTATACATTCTTTTATTTTAATATGCATGGTTTCCTTTAGTTTTCTGACCACATTATAATAGCTGATTTAAAGTCTTTGTCTAGTAAGTTCAAAATCTGAGCTTTCAAAGGGATAGTTTCTATTTTTTTCCTCTGCATATGAACCATAATCTCCTGTTTCTTTCCATAGTCCTATCTTTTTTTCTTAAAGAACTTGATATTTTTAACTATTATGTGGCAATATAATGTAGCTACTATAGAAATCACAAGTCCCCCAAGACTTCTTATCATTACTGTTTCTTGTTTATTGTTGTTGCTGCTCCTTGCTTGTTTGCTGACTTTCATGGACAACCTCTGCAAAGTCTGTATTCTTTGTTGTGCATAACCACTGAAATCGCTTCTTGATTAGCTTAGTGGTCAGATAATGACTAGACAGATACTTTTTTAAGTGCCTTGAACCAACAACCCACATATACACACACATTTTACCAAGGTACTTTGTGTGTGTTTTGGGGCATTTCTTCAATACTCAATTGTAGTTTACAGTTGTGCCATACTTTCACTTCCTATATGCCCAGGTGCTGTCAGCAAGAGGTGAAAAATTGGGGCCTTATCAATTTTCACCTGGGAATGCACATAGCCCCTGTACCTGTTCATGGCCTTCTATCACTCTAGGAACATGTCAGAGTTTTTCAAAGCCCTTTGAGGACATTTTGTTTCCCAGACCTTCTTTTTAGTTTTTTTGCCAGGTACTTGTTAACCCCAAGATGTATCATAACCTCAGGCAGCTGTAATGTTAAATAATCGCTGCTGATTGCTTTTAACAAACTCCCTGAGGATATAGCTTATCTTTCAGAAGTAGCTCTGAGTTAGATAAAAATTTTAAAAATTCTGATAATAGAGGCTTTTCCAAGAATTTGGGAGATAGTGTGAATAGTTATAAGACTATTTGGGTTTGGGGCTTTCTCAGGAGTTCTAAATCGAGTCTTCTTTCTACAGTGACTGGAAGACTGATGGGTCTTCCCATCATAGTTGCAAGTTTGCTGTTTTTCCATCCTACTGTGGAACTGAAAAGAGGAGGATGAGGGTAGGCCAACTTACACCAACACAAACCTTACTGTTCTTACCAAGATTTAGCATGTTGTTTATTTTTCTTGAACAAATACCCCTCAGGTTTTTGTAGACATTTGCTTATTCACAGGAGTTCAGTAAAATTTAATTTTGACAAATTTTATTAGGTTTGTTTTTTTAGTTAAAGTTTATTGAGGTGACAGTTGTTAGTAAAGTTATGTAGATTATAGGTGTACAAGTTTTTTGATAACTTTTATGGAGAAGTATATTTACAAAGGTCCTCACTCCACCATTCCAGAATTTTTAAACTCTATAGAATTTATTTTAACACATAAGAATTGTTTTTTTGCCAAAGATAAGTATATAAAATATCATCCTTATCTGTTAAATTAAACCCATATTCCATTAATAATCAGGGTATATTGGGCATAAAAATATACACATAATACTTTAAGAATAGGAGAAAACTTCATTGTGAATCGCAGCACTCACAATCACATGGTCCCATAATGTTATGTTCTACATAAATATACTGTGACGTTTTATGGCTAAATTGATGAGAATAACACGGTGAATCTACCTAATTCTCAAACAATAAGGTGTCTTACTTTTGAAAGTGAGTGCTACATATATGCAAAAAAAAAGAAAAAGGGACTCACTCACAGGTTTCTGCATCATATGTTTACATATTGTCTTTTGGTTTAGCCTTATTGGCATTAATGCTCAATGTCCTGTACCCTTGGTCTAAAAGATACCTAACAAAAGGTACATCAGGTCATTTACTATTTTATTCTCTTTTAAATGTTTAGTGAGAAAGATTTTTTTAAGATTCATGTTTTTTTTTCTCACAGAAAAGACTTCCAAGTATATATTGAAACTTTTCAAAAGAAAAACGATGTTGGAAGATGAAGTTATGACATATACCTTGAGCTTTTTTTCTAAATGAATGGTAGGTTTTGTTCAGCCATTTGAGGAATTACCCATTAGTGATTGGGTTGACATTACACAACTGTGAATCATAGAAGAAGTCAATATATTCTTTTAAATGTGCAAAACTCTATGACAATGTACTATTTTGTGAAGATGATGCTGGGACTGAACAGTTTACTATTATGAAGAAATGAATCTGCTTTGTCATTGGGCAGCTCTATGAACTTTTGACAAAGCATGGCCTTTCTTTCAAAATTTGAGTGACTATAGGAATCAAATTCTGGTAAGATTTACTTATCTAGAACACAGCAGACCTAAAGTGGGATTCATAGTTCAGGTTTATTTTTACACACGATTACTTACATATACATCACCACCTTTAAAATTTGTTGTTTACATTTCTATATCCATTATTATTCAGGAGGGTTTTTGTTTGTTTGTTTTTTGTGTGTTTTTTTTTTTACACTTTTGGGTTCCTGAAGCAGTTTTCAGGGGTTTTTCTTTTTTAGTTAAAATTTATTGGGGTGACAATGGTTGGCAAAATTACATACATTTCAAGTGTACAATTCTGATAAATCATCTATATATCACATTGTGTATTTACCACCCAGTCAGTTCTACTTCTATCACCATATATTTGAGCCCCTTTATCCTCTTCTACTATGCCCCCTCCCCCTTATCCTCCGGTAACCACTGAACTATTGTCTGTGTCTATGATTTTGTGTTCCTTTATTTGTTTCTCTTATTCCTTTGTTGCTTTCAGTTTTATATCCCACATATCATATGAAGCCATATGGTTCTTGACTTTTTCTGTCTGACTTATTTAGCTTAAGCTAAGCAGGTTTTTTTTGCTTGTTTGTTTGTTTTTGTTTTTTTAATGAACAAGTGCCGTATTTTCTTTTTCTTTAGCTCCAATACATACAAAAATGTCTACCACATAGGAAGTCCTCAATAACAGTTCTTAAAAGTGAAAAAAAGAAAAATTGTCATTCATAAAGAAAAAATGCTAAGCAAAGTCTAAACACCAGAATACTGAATAAAAAAGGACTTTTTGAATGCATACTATCAGAATCTATTGTAAGCACTTAGCTTTCCGTGACTCATTTAGGCCTTTTAGAAGGCAAACAAATAACTGGAGATATATATTTTACACTTGAAAATACTGAAACAGAGTGGTCAAATATCTTGTCCCAAATCCCCACAGTAAGTGATGGATAAAGGAGTAAATCAAAGGCCGTGACAATAAGTATAGCAGTGCTTCATTTTGTTTTTTTTTTAAAAGTATAATGTTATGGAAATCTTCTTTACAGATAGCACCCCAGGACAATTATTCATCAAGAACCTGTTTGGAGGCTTTGCATACTCTTTGAAGTTATGTTATGGAGGCTGCAGAGGAGTATAACCTAATAACCATTTGCTTGGTTCAAGTGATAATATCCTAGAAAATAATTAATACTAAAAGTAAAGCATGTCATTCTGAAAAAATAATCAACTAGCTCCATTATGCGTTTGGATGAAAATACCTCCCACATTGTATGGGTAAGTGTTCATGAAACAAAATCATTGGTTTTACTGAATATTTTCAACTTCATCAATTCCTTTAAATTAGAGAGAAATTCTAAGTGGAATAAAAACCATATAAACATTGACACAAAAGGATAAAAGAGAAGCAATTATGGCAAGAGCTGCCTAACTACTCTCCCTGTTACCATCCTGTCCCTCTATAATCAATTATCCCTCTCTCCTCCAACCACTCCCTCCCTTGCTTACTGTGCTCCATCCGCACTACTTTCTGGCTGCTCCTCAGAAGGCTACTTTCCTTCAACATCCCTCCAGAAATGAATAAAGTTTTGCCGTTACAAATAACAGAAGTATTTGAACAGAGGTTAGTAAGAACATTGTTACTGGTCAGCTTTGCCCCATAATTGGATAGAAGTGAATGCCACAAAATAAAAAAGAAAGGGAAAGCCTGATCTATATTAACTCAAAAGTGTAAAAGATTGCCTGGGTTTCTATTGTGGCTGTGCAATTTGCTAGCTGTGTGATAGTCATAATTATATTTAATTTCACTCTGACTCAGTGGGTTCATCAGTAAAATAGAAAGAATAAATGCTTGCCTCATCATATTTTTTGTGAGGATTATAAAACATAGTCAATAAAAAGTGCTTAATTCAATGCCTAATTCATAGTAATTCATAAGTAAAAGCCAAGTACTTTTATTATCATTATTATTATTATTATTACTTAAAAAGATTAAATACACTAACATCTTATATGACACACATCTTATTACCATATTACCTGACACAAGTAACATTATTTCATTTAATCATTAAAACAACCCTATGAGGTAGTTATTTATTTTTCCAATTTTATGTGAGGGAACTGAGGTACAGAAATGTTAACTAGTCTAGAAAGTTGGATCTGAAAGCATAAAAAACTGGATGAGGAATAGCTGCCTTAAAGCTGCATCTATAATAATAACAAATTGTAGATTTCTAGATGTATTAAAGTTGAAATATCCCTAATTGGTCTGGCATAATGCTTAAGCACCTGAGTTCTAAAGTCAGACTATTTGATTCAAATTCTAGTCTTACCCCATATAACAGCTAGAATCTTAGACAAATTATTTAATCTCTCTTAGCCTCAGTCCCCTCATCTATAAAATGAGGACATAGGGGTACCTGCTTTATAGGGTTTATTAAGATTGTAATTATATACGCAAAATGCTTAGCATAAGACCAGAACACACAAAGTATTCTGGAAAGTTTAGTTATTGCTTATTATAAATATAAATGAGAAATACACATATCCCATCTGGCATGATTTTTCACATGTGATTATGTTTCCAAGCATATTTTATAGCTTAGAATCATGACATACTACATTGTACACAAAGCTGACACACTTAGCCCACCCAAAGTAAAACATGTGCTTTGAATTGTTTTTCTCCAGTAGCAGTTGATTTGCAGAAACCATTTTTATTGTGTCATCTAATCTTGTAAACAAAGACTCCTTTTACCAGATCACCAGGCAGGATCAAGACAGCCTACCTTGCCGTTCAATCAACTGACCTCCTGAATAAAATATTTCTAGGTTATCCTAACTAGCCACAGATACAAATAAAGGCATAGTCAGTCAAATAGACTTAGCTCTTATTCTCAGTCATTCCCTGAAAGTCAATTTCTTGTTAAATTTAAGTCTTCATTGATATTTTATTAGAAATAAAATATGTTTTGCAGAGAGAATGGGAGAATCTGTAATCCACAGGAAATTACATGTATAAAAAATCTGCTTGAATTGTACACCTGAAATCTATGTAACTTTCCTAACAATTGTCACCCCAATAAACTTTATTTTTAAAAAAATGTCTGCCTTTCATCAGGATTTTAAATAGCACTTATAACTATAGATAGTGAGAAGGCTCATTTTTTTTTACATCTCTGCATTTCTGCAGTACTGTTAGTGGAGAAAATCTGTAAAAGCATAATAAATGAATGAATGAATAAGTGAATGAATGACTGAATGAGCTTTTCTCAACAAAAACAAAACAATAGTCAAAAAAGTATCCAGTTAAATAGTAACTCTTTGCTGGGTTCATCTTCTTATTTATTAAGAATGATCCCTAATAGGAACACAAAACCATGTGGTCACTCTTACCACCAAATAAGCAACAGATTTTTAATTTTGTTTCCTTTTTTTACTAAGCAATTATATATGCATAGAAACATATTTTTAAAAATGCAAATAAAACGAATTTGAAATTTCTCATTCACATTTCCACTTTTTTTCTTTTTGCTACTTTTTCCAGGATCTATATAATTTCTGGCTTTGTTAGTAATTTGAGTTTCTTCAAATGTCAGAACTTTCTATAAAGTTAGACTCAAATAATGTTATATCCTATATGATAGTTGAGCAATATTTAACGCAGTCTACTTACAGAAACTCCATAGTTGTGGAAGTTTTCAAAGGAACTTTTCAAACTCACATTTAAACATGAAGGATTTGTCCCATAAAAAGATCCTGTGAAAAGAACGTGTCATAATAACTACTTTCCTCAGTGCTTACCACAGATTTCTCTTTTACTGCTATTGTTTAAAAAACAACAAGCAAAACTGCTGTTTCTAATTTAACACTAATACGATAACTTTTAACAACTCCATACAGTCATAACAAACAAAAGAGACTACAAGAGAGGAAGGAGGTAGATTCTGTTGCATTTAATAGAGCTTATATGTAAAAATAAATGCATTCGTCAGTTGGCAAAAAGGGATTCTTCAAATTCCAAAAGAAAACTACATTCTCTGCTTTAAACAATGAAAGACAAAGTGTTCTGAGTCCAATTAACGAGTTTTAAAATAAATGAGTTCATTTAAAAATACTAGCCTTCCATAGCTACTATGGAAAGTACTGTGAAGGTTCCTAAAAAAATTAAGAATAGAATTACCATATGACCCAGCAATCCCTCTCCTTAGTGTCTACCCAAAAAATCTGAAAACATTTATCCATCAAGATGTGTGCACTCTAATGTTCACTGCAGCTTTATTTACAGTGGCCAAGACAGGGAAACAACATAAATGTCCTTTCATAGATGATTGGATAAAGAAGTGCTGGTATATATATACCATGGAATACTATTCTGCCATAAGAAAAATGAAATAGTGTCATTTGTGACAACATGGATGGATCTTGATATTATAACGCTAAGTGAAATAAGTCAGACAGAAAAAGTCAAGAACCATGTGATTTCACTGATATGTGGTATATAAAACTGAAAACAACAAAGGAACAAGAAACATGAAGAAACAAAACTCATAGACACAGACAATAATTTAGTGGCTACCAGAGGGTAAGGGGGGAGGTGGTGGTAGATGAGGGTAAAAGGGATCAAATATGTGGTGATGGAAGGAGGACTGACTCTGGGTAGAAAATGCACAATGTGATATATAGATGATGTATTACAGAATTGTACACTGCTATGTAATTTGACTAACAATTGCCACCCCAATAAACTTAAATTAAAAAAAATACTAGCTTATTGAACCAAGTAAAATGAAATTAATTAAAAACAGGTAAAATTAGTTTTATTAACTTCTAAATATTTTTATATGCAGTTTATTATTGTTCTTAGTTTCCTTTGGTAATCATGAAACAAGCTGTTTCTGTGGTTGGTCAGGCCACATCTGCCAGTTGATAAACGTATCCTTTAATGCTTCTGGGCCCTCATTTACAGAGACAATTCATATTGATATTATATATAATTTTCTCTGCTACCTGGCTATAAAACCACTCCACAACTACCATATTTACTAGACAAGTGGCAAAAAATAAATTGACACTAAAATAACTGTCTTAGCCAATGCTGAGCTGAAATCCTAGAGTAGGAGGAGAACAAACCATTGAAAAAGAAGATAAAGGGATCACAAAGTACAAATTGGTAGTCACAATAGAGTCACAGCGATACGAAATACAGTATGGGGAATATCATCAATAATGTTGTAAAGATTATGTAGGGTGCCAGATAGGTACTAGATTTCTCAGAGGGATCACTTCATAGACTCTGTAGATGTCTGACCACTGCTCTGTACACCTGAAGCTAAATTAGAATAATATTGAATGTCAATGGGATATAAAGTACAGCATAGGGAATATAGTCAATGGTATTGTGACAGCTATATATGATGTCAGAAGGGTAGTAGATTGGGGAGGGTTATCACTCTGTGAGGGGTATAAATGTCTAACTATTATGTTGTTTTGTACACCTGCAACTAATAAAAACTTTTTTTACATTAAAGTTTATTAGGGTGACAATTGTTAGTAAAGTTACATTGGTTTCAGGTGTACAATTCTGTAATACATCATCTATATATCACATTGTGTGTTCACCATCCAGTCAATTCTCCTTCCATCACGATATATTTGATCCCTTTTACCCTCTTCTACCACCCCCACCCCCTTACCCTCTGGTAACCACTAAACTGTTGTCTGTGGCTATAGATTTTTGTTTCTTTGTTTGTTTGTATTGTTCCTTTGTTGCTTCAGTTTTATATCCCACATATGAGTGAGGTCATACGGTTCTTGACATTTTCTGTCTAACTTATTTTGAAACCCTTACACACTGTTTGTGGGAATGTAAATTGGTACAGTCACTATGGAAAACAATATGGAGGATTATCAAAAAACTAAGAATAAAATTACCATATGACCCCTCTTTTGGGTATCTACCCCCCAAAATCTGAAAACATTTATCTTTAAAGATATATGTGCCCCAATGTTCGTTGAAGCATTGTTCACAGTATCCAAGACAGGGAAACAACCAAAGTGTCTTTCAATTGATTATTGGATAAAGAAAATATGGTACATGCACACAATGGAATACTACTTGACCATAAGTAAAGATGAAATACTGCCATTTGTGACAACATAGATGGATCTTGAAAACATTATGCTAAGAGAAACATTTTTAAAACATACATCATATAAGAGTCTTATATACAGAATATATAAAGAGGCATTATGACTCAATAATAAAAGACAACCTGAAATAGCCAGTGCAAACACTCTAAAGTTGAGGCATGCCTAGCATATTGAAGGATGCTACTGTGACAAGAGCACAGTGAATGAAGGAGAGAATCATGGAAGAGAAAATGGAAGAGGGAGAGTTGATCATTAGAGCTTTATATAAGTCCTAAGGACATTGCATTTACCTTGAGTGAGATAGGAGGACACTGGTGCAGGGGTTCTGGGCCTTGAATACCTTTGGATAGAATTCAGGAGGTCTGTGAACCTGGACGAGAAAAAAATTCCATCTTTATTTTCACTATCCCTTAACTGAAATTTGTATTTCCTTGCATTATGAATGTATCACAAGCCAAAGCAGTATTAAAATTACCTTTAATTTTGTCACAAGTACAAATCAAAGACAGTTTCATATTGTATTATAGTTATTGCAGATATCTTAAAATATCATTTACATTTACTATAATTTGGAAATTACATTAGTCATTAGACTGGACCCTAGATCTTGTTATTTAATACATTAATTAAGAAGCACCATATGTTACTATGTCATAAATTAGTTTTTAAAATGTATTTAGGCTATATATTTCAGAATGATTGGTTCACTCTGCATTTTTTTTTCTTTTTTTATTGGGGAGGGGGAATAGGACTTTATTGGGGAACAGTGTGTACTTCCAGGGCTTTTTCCAGGGCTTTTTCCAAGTCAAGTTGTTGACCCTTCAATCTTAGTTGTGGAGGGTGCTGTTCAGCTTCAAGTTATTGTCCTTTCAGTCTTAGTTGTTGTGGAGGGCACAGCTCAGCTCCAGTTGCCGTTGCTAGTTGCAGGGGGTGCAGCCCACGATCCCTTGCGGGAGTCCAACCAGCAACCTTGTGGTTGAGAGGATGCGGTCCAACCAACTGAGCCATCCGGGAGCTCAGCAGCAGCTCAGCTCAAGGTGCGGTGTTCAATCTCAGCTGCAGAGAGCGCTGCCCACCATCCCTTGCAGGATCGAGGAGCTGAACCAGCAACCTTGTGGTTGAGAGCCCACTGGCCCATGTGGGAATCAAACCTTCAGAGTTAAGAGCACAGAGCTCCAACTGTGTGAGCCACCAGGCCAGCCCCTCTGCATACTTTTTTAAATTTTATGTATTTTAAAATATTCTGACAAGGGATACAGAGGTTCCACCAGACTACCAAAAGGGTTCATGATACAAAAGAGGTTAAGAACCCCTAGACTATGGGGTTTAGGACAGAGTAACAATATAATTTATACTTTTAAAGTACCACCCTTAGTATTTTTTGGTGAAAATAAACTACTGATGGGGGAGATAGACCAATAAAGTTTTTATTTTAGTGATCTAGGTTGGAGATTATGATGGCTCAGACCAGGATTGGAGAAGAGTAAGAGATGAAAGTGGTGGGATTCTTGTATTTTGAAGATATACCCAATGGACATAGCTGATGGATTGGATTTGGGTATGAGATTAAGGGATGTATCAAAAATAACTCTAAGGTATTTCTGCAAACCTTACATTTCCATATGGATTTAAATTATAAAAACAAAACTAGAAATTTTCACAGACAATATCATGCCACATACTTCCCCAGATACAATGAAATTGAATATGAGAATATGATGACGGAAGAAGGGAACAAATTGATATCTCAAAGTAATATCCAGCCATGCTTATTTTGACATTTTATTGCCCTCAGGAATTTTATTCAAAGTCGAAGAACCATAATCAAGTGCAACAACAAAAAATAATTTACAAACCTATTCCTCAAAACTTTGGAATATTTAGGTGTGTTCCGAAGACAAATTTTTCTAGGTACCCCAAAATTGTAAGATAGACAGGGAATGGGAAGAAGCTGTACATACTTCAGCACAAAATGTGCTATACAAGGTGTGATTAAACAATAAGGTGAATATTTACATTAAAAAATTATTACAGTAAAAGACAGTGCCATTAATAACCCTCAGAATACTTCCCCTCGCTTTGAACACACTTTTCCCATGGTGCTTGCCACTTTCTGAAGCAGTACTGAAAGTCCTGTTTTATGAATGCCTTTACTTGCATTGTCATGTCTGCCTTGATATCCTGAGTAGATTCAAAGCGTTTAAATTTCATGGTCATTTTGACTTTGGGGAAGAGCCAGAAGCCATCTGGTGCCAGATCTGGTGAATAAGGTGCATGAGGACACATCTTAATGTTTTTATTTGACAGAAATTGCTGTATACCAACAGCAATGTGTGACATGGAGCCTTTCCATTTTGATTAAAACATACAGTGAATGCTGCTGCTGAGTACCATCCAAAGGAAAGGCAGAGATATTCAACACAGGAAGCAACACATCAAACTTTAGTAACAGTGTGTGACCAGTTTCAACTTGTTTGGAGCTGTCAGTCAGGTGTGAGTGATGGTTGAAAGGTGTGCTTTAAAGTGTGTCCTAAATCATCCTCCATCATGACAATGCTCTGTGTCACACATCACTTCTGGTATACAGCATTTTCTGTCAAATAAAAACATTGCATTGTGTCCTCATCCACCTTGTTCACCAGATCTGGCACCGGGCAATTTCTGGCTCTTCCACAGTCAAATAATTCAGGACCTCAAGGCAGCCATGACAGTGCAACTAAAGACACTCATGAGTTTTCTGAAAATTAATTTGGGGAACTTATTCAATAATGTCGTAAAGATTTTGTTGGGTATCCCATGGACATGCGTCCTATTTGGGAGACCACCTGAGAGATAATGTGGATGCCTGATCATGGCATTGTACACCAGAAGCTAAACATTAATGAATGCCAACTATAATTTTATATATATAATGTGATGGCTGGATGTGAGGTCGGAGGGATAATGGATGGGGGGAGGGGAGTTCACAGTGTGAGGGATATAAATGATGAACGTCTAAGTATTACCTTGTCTTGTACACCTGAAACTAATAATAAAAAATAAATAAATAAATAAATAAATAAATAAATAAATAAATAAATAAATAAAGACACTCATGAAAGAGGACTTCCAGAACCTTTTCAGAAAGTGGCAAGAATGATAGGACAAGTGTGTTTGAAGGGAGGGAAGGTATGGGGGGTGGGGTTAATGGCAATGTGCCTTTCATTTTAATAATATTTTTTATTTAAACATTCTGTGTGTGTTTTTTTCACACCTTGTAGATCAACTACTATAAGTTGTGGATCAACTCAAATTTAGGTTGAAAGCAGGAAAACCACACAGATATTCCTATAAAATGACACCGAGACAATGCCCATGTCAGAAACAGAATTCTGGCCTTGATGAGCCATAGGAATAACCCATGTGACAAATTCTACATCTAATATCTTTATAATTAAGAAGAGATTCAGGAAAGTTAGTTGCTGTTATACAGCTTTACAATGGAGTAAGGAGTTAACAGGTTGGCAAAAAAATTTTAATTATATAAAAGCCAATTTTAAGTCTAATTAAAATAAAAAAATATTTCAAATGGTGACTTGGTTATCTAATCTACTATTTTAACAATATTATTCACCTCAATGAAATATGTAATAATCAATACAGCTATTTAATTTCTAAATTCTCTACTTCTTAATATAGAAGATTAGAATATATTTTTAATTTATTGGGGTGACATTTGTTAGTAAATTTACATAGATTTCAGGTGTATAGTTCTGTATTACATCATATATAAATGTCATTGGGTGTTCACCACCCAGAATCAGTTCTCCTTCCATCATCATATATTTGATCCCCATTACCCTCATCTTGAACCCCTCACAACACTTACCCCCGAGTAACAACTAAATTATTGTCTCTGTCGATGAGATTTTGTTTTTCATTGGTTTGTCTTATTATTTGTTGTTTTTGGTTTATATAGCATATATCAGTGAAATCATATGGTTCTATGCCTTTTCTTTTTTTAATTAAATTTATTGGGATGATAATTGTTAGTAAATTTACATAGATTACAGGTGTACAATTCTGTATTACATCATCTATAAATACCATTGTGTGTTCACCACCCAGAGTCAGTTCTCCTTCCATCACCATATATTTGATCACCCTTACCCTCATCTCCCTCCCCCCACCCGACTTACCCTCTGGTAACCACTAAACTATTGTCTGTGTCTATGAGTTTTTCTTTCTTATTTGTTTGTCTTGTTCTTTTGTTGTTTTTGGTTTATATACCACATGTCAGTGAAATCATATGGTTCTTTGCTTTTTCTGTCTGACTTATTTTGCTTAGCATTATACTCTCAAACTCCATCCATGTTGTCACAAATGTTCCTATATCATCTTTTCTTACCGCAGAATAGTATTCCAATGTGTATATAAACGACAATTTCTTTATCCATTCATCTATGGAAGGATATTTTGGTTGCTTCCATGTTTTGGCCAACGTAAACAAAATTGCAATGAACATTGGAGCACACGTGTCTTTATGGATAAATGTTTTCAGATTTTTTGGGTAGATACGCAGGAAAGGGATTGCTGGGTCATATGGTAATTCTATTCGTATTTTTTGAGTAACCTCCACACTGCCTTCCATAACGGCTGCACCAATCAGCATTCCCACCAACAGTGTACGAGTGTTCCTTTTTCTCCACAGCCTCTCCAACACTTGTTGCTATTTGTCTTGTTGATGATAGCCATTCTGACTGGGGTGAGGTGATATCTCATTGTGGCTTTTATTTGCATTTCTCTGATGATTAGTGATGTTGAGCAATTTTTCATATATTTATGTGCCATTTCTAGGTCCTCTTGGAGAAATGTCTATTCAGGTCCTCTTCCCATTTTGCAGTTGGGTTATTTGTTTTTCTGTTGTTGAGTTTCATGAATTCCTAGTATATTTTGGATATTAGTCCCTTATCGGAGGCACTGTTTGCAAAACTATTCTCCCATTCAGTTGGTTGCCTCTTTATTTTGTCGATGGATTATTTAGCTGTGCAGAAGCTTTTAAGTTTCATGTAGTCCCATTCTTTTATTTTAGTTTTTACTTCCATTGCCTTTGTAGTTAAATTCACAAAATGCTCTGTGAACCCAAGGTCCATAAGTTTAATACCTATGTTTTCTTCTATGCAGTTTATTGTGTCAGGTCTTATGCGTGAGTCTTTGATCCACTTTGAATTAATTTTTGTACATGGTGACAGATAACAGTCCAGTTTCATTCTTTTGCACGTGGCTATCCAGTTCTCTCAGCACCATTTATTGAAGAGGCTGTCTTTCCTCACTTGTACGTTTTTAGCTTCTTTGTCAAAAATTATCTGTCCATATTTATGTGGTTTTATTTCTGGGTGCTCAATTCTATTCAATTGGTTAATGTATCTGTTTTTTTTCCAATGCCATGCTGTTTTGATTATTGTAGCCCTGTGGAACAAGCTAAAGACAGGGAGTGTAATACCTCCAGTATTTTTCTTTATTCTTAAGATTGCTTTGGCCACTTGGGTTCTTTTGTGTTTCCAAACAATTCTGATGATTTTTTGTCCTATTTCTTTAAAAAAATCCATTTGGATTTTGATGGGATGCATTACATCTGTATATTGCTTTGGGTAATATGGCCATTTTAACTATGTTGATTCTTCCAATCCATGAGCACGGAGTGTCTTTCCATTTCTTTGTGTCTTCTTCAATTTCTTTCAAAAATGTCTTATGGTTTTCAGCATATAAATCTTTCACATCCTTGGTTAAGTTTATTCCTAGGCATTTTATTCTTTTTGCTGCAAATGCAAATGGAATTGTTTTTTGTATTTCTTTTTCTGAGATTTCATTGTTAGTATATAGGAATGCAATGGAGTTTTGTACGTTGATTTTGTAGCCAGCAACTTTACTGTATTCGTTGATTGTTTCTAACAACTTTTTGGTGGAGTCTTTAAGGTTTTCTATTTATAGCATCATGTCTTCTGCAAAGAGTGATAATTTAACTACTTCATTCCCAATTTGGATGCCTTTTATTTTTTCTCTTGCCTGATTGCTCTGGCAAGAACTTCCAACACTGTGTTGAAAAGCAGAGGTAATAGGGGACAGCCCTGTCATTTTCCTGCACGTAGAGCAAAGGGCTTCAGCTTTTCACCATTAATTATGAGATTAGCTGAGGGCTTGTCATACATGGCCTTTATAACGTTAAGGTATTTTCCTTCTATACCTATTTTATTGAGTGTTTTAATCATAAATGGATGTTGTATCTTGTCAAATGCTTTTTCTGCATCAATTGATATAATCATATGAATTTTGTCCTTCATTTTGTTTATGTGATGTATCACGTTGATGTATTTGAGGATGTTCAACCATCCTTGTGCCCCAGGGATGAACCCCACTTGGCTGTGGTGAATAATATTTTTAATGTATTGTTCTATACGATTTGCAAGAATTTTGTTTAAGATTTTTGCATCAGTATTCATCAGAGATATTGGTCTGTAGTTTTCTTTTTTTGTGTTGTCTGTACCAGGTTTTGGTATCAGGGTAATGTTGGCCTCATAAAATGAGTTAGGGAGAACTGTCTCTTCTTCAATTTTTTGGAAGAGTTTTAGCAGGAGTGGTATTAGATCCTGTTTGAAGGTTTGGTAGAATTCACTAGTGATTCCTCTGGTCCCGGACTTTTGCTTTGGGAAGGTTTTTGATGACTGATTCAATTTCGTTACTGGTGACCGGTTCATTCACATTTTCCAGTTCTTCATGGTTCAGTCCTGGAAGGCTATATGTTTCTAAGAATTTGTCCATTTCTACTAAGTTATTGAATTTGCTGGCATATAGTCATTCATAGTATTCTTGCATGATCCTTTGTGTTTCTGTGGTGTCCGTGATATCTTCCCCTTTTTTTTCATTTCTGATTTTGTTAGTGTCTTCTCTCTTTTTATCTTAGTGAGTCTAGCCAATGGTTTGTCGATTTTGTTAATCTTTTCAAAGAACCAGCTCTTTGTCACATTAATTTTTTCCATTGTCTTTGTGCTCTATTTCATTTAGTTCTGCTCTGATTTTTGTTATTTCCATTTTTCTGCTGACCTTGGGTTTCACTTTTTCTTCTTTTTCTAGTTCTTTAAGGTGTAACATTAGGTTATTTATTTGGGATTTTTCTTGTTTCTTGAGATAGGCCTATAATGATATAAATTTCCCTCTTAAAACTGCTTTTGCTGCATCCCAAAAATTTTGGTATGATGTATTTTCATTGTCATTTGTTTCTATGTATCTTTTGATCTCTCCTCTAATTTCTTATTGGACACAGTCGTTCTTTAAAAGTATGTTGTTTAATTTCCATGTATTTGTTTTCTTTTTCTGCTTTCTTTTTGCAATTGATATCCAATTTCAAAGCCTTGTGATCAGATAATATACTTGGTATGATTGCAGTCTTCTTAAATTTGCTTAGGTTATTTTTATGTTCATATATATGGTCTATTCTTATTTTTTTAATTCTTGAGAATTTTCCATGTACACTCAAACAGAATTTATAGTCTGATGTTTTAGGATGAAGTGCTCTATATATGACAATTATGTCCATTTCATCTAATGTGTCATTTAGCGCTGCTCTTTCGTTATTTATTTTCTGTTTGGATGATCTATCCATAGTTGTCAATGATGTATTTAAGTCCCCTAGTATAATTGTTCAGTCAATTTCTCCCTTTAGTTCTTTTAGTAATTGCTGAGTATATTTTGGAGCTCCATGATTGGGGGCATACATATTGATGAGTGTTATCTCTTCTTGTTGTATAGTCCCCTTTACCATAATGAAATGTCCATCTTTGTCTCTTGTTATCTTTTTCACCCTGAGATCTGTTTCATCTGATATCAGTATGGCTACACCTGATTTTCTCTGGGAACCATTTGCTTGGAATATCAATTTCCACCCTTTCACTTTGAGTCTATCCTTGTCCTTGTAGCTGAGATGTGTCTCTTGGAGACAGCATATGGTTGGGTTTAGTTTTTTTTTATCCAATCTGTTTATTCTGCACCTTTTGATTGGTGAGTGCAGTCCATTTACATTTCGGGTGATTATTGATATATGAGTATTTCCTGTCATTCTGTCTTTAGTTTTCTTGTAAGGTTGTGTCTCCATTGTTTTTTTGCCTTTTTGTTCTTGTCTGTTATTTCTGTGTGGTGGTTTTCTATGATGTTTTCCTCTGTTTCTTCTTTTATTACACTATGTATTTCAGTTCTGGATTTTTTTTTGAGTGGTTACCCTTAAGTTTATGTATAAGAAAGTTTGATATGTAGAATATTCAATTTTCTTCAGCACATTTACTTTCTCCATTCCAATATTCCGGTTCAGGCCTTTACTCTCCCCCTATTTGTGTTGCCACAAATTGTCCGTGTTCATGGTGGTCGAATAGCCTTTTTTAGTATTTCTTGTAGGGCAGGTCGTGTTTAGATAATTCCCGTAGCTTCTGTAGGTCTGGAAAAGTCTTTATTCCTCCTTCATATTTAAAGGATATCTTTGCTGGATATATTATTCTTGGCTCATGATTTCTCTCTTTCAATAGTTTGAATATTTAGCTCCACTCCCTCCTGGTTTGTAGAGTTTCTGCTGAAAAATCTGATGATAATCTAATGGGCTTTCCTTTGTAGGTTACCGTCTTCTTCTCCCTGGCTGCCTTGAGGATTCTTTCTTTGGTGTTAATTTTAGACACCTTCAATACAACGTGCCTTGGAGAAGGCCTGTTGGGTTTGAGGTAATTAGGTGTTCTATTTGCTTCTTCGATTCGAGGATCCAGTTCTGTCCACAAATTTTGGAAGTTCTCATCAACAATTTGTTTGAGTATATTCTCTGTTCCCTTCTCTCTTTCTTCTTCTGGTATGCCCATTATTCTTATAATTCTCTTTCTGATGGAGTTCTTGTAGAGTTCTTTCATTTCTTTTAAGTCTTAAGTCTCTTTCTTCTTCCATCTGTGTAACTTCCAGGTTTCTATCTTTGATGTCACTGATTCTTTCCTCCTTCTGGTCAACTTTACTACCTAAGCTGGTTATTTCATTCTTAATTTCTACTATTGAGTTCTTAATCTCCAGAAATTCCATTTCGTTCTTTTTTAACATTTCAATCTCTTTCGTAAAATGCTCATGTTGTTCTTTGATTGCGTTTTTGAGTTCATTAAATTTCCTTTTTGTGTTTTCTTGCATCTCTTTGAGTTTTTTCAGAACTGCAATCTTGAATTGTCTATCATTTAAGTCACATATTTCCATATCTTTAAGTTCCTTTTCTGGAGACTTTTCACTTTCTTTCTGAGCTGTCTTGTTGCCTTGGTTATTCATGGCAATTACCAATTTATTATTTCTATTCCTAGACATCTACAGGAGTGGCTTCTGCAACAGGTTGATAGGAAGAGTTCTTTCTTTTGTTGTCCAATACTTGTTGGTAGAATGTTTTATTTTCTCTCAGACTGTAGCCTTTTTGTTTTCTGTCTTACACAGTAGTGCTATGTTTTCTCGGCACTATTCCAGCTTCTCATACAATGGAGGGATTCCCTGGGAGATGGGCCTGTCCTTTGTTAACAGTTCACCTGAGTCATAGGGCGCTGTGTCCCTGTGGGGATGTGAAGAGCTTTCGAAGTTCCAAAGCTCTTTCTGCACCCGATTCAGAGCCTGTAATTTTCAGCAGTTCTGTTTACTCCTGCAGGGATTGCCCAGATAGGTGGGGCCAGGAGCGTGGTGCGTTGTGAGAGGTGGCCCAGAGCAATGGCGGTGACCACCACCAGAGAGGGTCCGTTTCCACAGCTCCCTCACCTTTGGCGGAACTCGTTGGGCTACGGATCAGTGTCTGTGTTCCACAGTTCTCAGAGCAGCAAATATGTCATTTTGATCTGACACTGCTACTTTATCGCTTCTAGTACCGGGCAGTTGGTTGTGGGGTGAGCTTTGGGAGGGTAAGGTGGGGGCGGCTAGTCTCAGTGCCTCAAGAGGGCTTAAACCACCGTTTTCAGCCTTCTTCCCTCAGTCTTTTCTCCGATGTCTCTGCCGTGAGTGTTGGGTTCATCCATGTTATATGCTGCCCCCTCAGCCCTGTGGGCCATAAGCGGAGCCCTAGCACTTTGAGTTCTTCCCTCTTCTGCAGCTGCAGTATTTCCGGAATGCAGCGAGCTCGGAGCACTAATCTAGCTCTGTGTCCTTCGCCTGCGCAGCTCCGTCCCCGCACTTTTCCCTTCCACCTTCCCCCACTCAGGCGATTCGCCCACCTGGAGGTGAATTCAGTAGTGGGCCTCTTTGTCTTGCCTGTCTGCTGTGCAGGGAGTCCTTTGTGGAGTTATTGTTGTACGATTAGTTGTGAATTCCAGGGGAGCTTCACAGAGGCTCACATTATGCCACCATTTTGATGATCAGAAGATTGGAATTTTATAAGGAGCTTTGGAAAGATCCAGAATATATAAGCTAACAATTATTTCATTGCAAAGAATAGTAAAGCAAACAGGAATTCATTGTTTTCTATTTTTGCCATCATCCGTTTGTAGGTTCATTTTAATCAAGAATATTACATTTTCTGAAAGATAATTCCCAAATGGGAGAAATTGAGATAGAGCTGCCTGGGGATGCTTATTCTTAGATTTTCATTGCATTCATCTAACAATAATTCCAAGACAGGACAATCAAGATTGACCTGTGGGTGAGTGTTTGCCAACACTTTGCTACTTTTGGTATTATTTACTCATTTTGATTATCACCTACTGTTCTCTTTCAACTTGCTAGTGGAAAATATATGCAATACATCATCAAAATGGCAGTGTCAGGTGAGCCTCTGGAAATCTCCACTGGAATTTACAACAAATTGAAAAACTATAACTCCACAAAGACTCCCAGCACAGCAGTCAGGCAAGACGAAGAGGCTCACTACTGAATTCACCGAAAAGTGGACAAATTGTGTAAGCAGAGAAAGAGGGATGGGAGAAGTGAGGAGATGGAGCTCCGTGGGTGCAGGATGCAGATCTAGCTCAGTGTTCTGAGCTCGCTGAATCCAGGAACTACTGCAGCTGCAGGACAGGAAAGAACGTGGACTGCTAAGGATCCGTTTATGGCCAACTGGGCTGAGGGGACAGCATATAACATGGCTTAACCCAATGCTCACGGCAGAGAACTCAGACCAAACACTGGGGGAAGAAAGCTAAAAACGGTGGTTTAAGCACTCACTGCCAAAGAGAGCAGAAGCCTTAGGCACTGAGACTCACCACCCCCTCCCAGCTTCCTAGAGCTCAACCCTGCTCTCTCCTGCCCAGTGCAGACACAGAACAGTAGCAGTGTCAGATAAAAAGAACAAAATATTTGCTGTCATGAGAACTGTGGTCTGCAGACACAGACTCGCAGCCCAACTAGTTCCGGCAAAGTGGAGGGAGCTGTGGAAGCAGGATTGGCTGTAGTGGTGGTCACCGCCATTGCTCTGGGCCAATTCTCACAACTCACACAACACCTTTCTCCGATATATGGGCAGATCCCTTCAGGAATAAACAGAACTGCTAAAACACATGGGATCTGAATCTTGTGCTGGAAGAGCTTTAGAATTTCAAAAGCTCTCCACATCACCACAGGGATGCACTTCCCTAGGACCAGGTGAACTGCTAACAGAAGAGAAGCTCACCTTCCAGGGAATCCTTTCATTGTGTGAGAAGCTGAAATTGTGCAGAGAATACACAACACTACAGTGTGAGAGACAGAAAATGAAGGCTGCATTTAGAGACAAAATAAAACATCAACAAACACATGCTGGAAGAAAAAAGAAAGACCACTTCCTATCAACAAGTTGCAGAACCCACACTTGTAGATGTCTAAGGAAAAGCAGTAATAAATCATTAATTGCCATGAATAACCAAGGCAACAAGACAGCTCAAAAGAAAGTGAAAAATCTCCAAAAAAAGAAATTAAAGATACGGAAGGAAATCTGTGACTTAAATGACAGAAAATTCTACACTGCAGTTCTGAAAACTCAACAAGATGCAAGAAAGTCAGTTAAATGAACTCAGAAACACAATCAGAGAACAAGATGAACATTTTACAAATGACATTGAAATTTTAAAAAAAATAACCAAATAGAATTTCTGGAGGTTAAGACCTCAACAGAAGAAATGAAGAATGACACAGTCACTTTAGGTAGTAGAGTTGAGCAGATGGAGGAAAAAAATCAGTGACATCAAAGATAGAAACTTGGAAATTACACAGATGGAAGAACAAAGAGACGTGAGATGTAAAAGAAATGAAAGAACTGTACAAGAACTTCCAGATTCCATCACAAAGAGCAATATAAGAATAATGGGAATATCAGAAGGAGAAAAAAGAGAGAAGGGAACAGAGAGTATATTGAAACAAATATCGATGAGAACTTCCCAAACTTGTGGAAAGAACCGGATCCTCGAATCCAAGAAGCAAATAGAACACCTAATTACCTCAACCCCAACAGGCATTCTCCAAGGCATATTGTACTGAATCTGTCAAAAATCAATGACAAAGAAAGAATCCTCAAGGCAGCCAGGGAAAAGAATACGGTAACCTACAAAGGAAAGCCCATTAGATTATCATCAGTTTTTCAGCAGAAACTCTACAAGCCAGAAGGGAGTGGAACCAAACATTCAAACTATTTAAAGAGAGAAATCATGAGCCAAGATAATATACTTGGCTAAGATATCCTTTAGATATGAAGGAGGAATAAAGACCTTTCCAGAAATACAGAAGCTGAGGGAATTTTCTAATACACGACCTGCACTACAAGAAATACTAAAAGAGCCTATTTGACCACCATAAACAGGAACAATTTGTGGCAACCAAAACATAAAAGGACACATGGTAAAGGCCTGAACTGGAATATGACATGGAGAAAGTAAGCATGCTGAAGAAAATGGGATACTCTAAACATCAAACTTTCTTTTACAGACATAAAGGTAAATGCTCAAAAAACAAACCCAGAACTTAAAGATATACTGTAATAAAAGAAGAAACAGAGGGAAACATCATAGAATACCACCATACAGAAATAATACACAACAACAAAAAGACAAGAAACAGTAGAAACATAGTCTTACAAGAAAACTAAAGATACAATGACAGGAAATCCATACATATCAATAATCACCTTAAATGTAAATGGACTATCTCACCAAAACAAAGGCACAGAGTATCAGATTGGATCAAAAAACTAAACAAAACCATATGCTGTCTCCAAAAGACACATCTCAGCTACAAGGAGAAGCATAGACTCAAAATGAAGGGGTGGAAATTGACACTCTAAGCAAATGGTATCCAGAGAAAATCAGGTGTAGCCATACTGATATCAGATGAAACAGATTTTACAGTGAAAAAAGTAACAAGAGACAAAGATGGACATTTCATAATGGTAAAGGGGACTATACAACAAGAAGACTTAACAGTCATCAATATTTATGCCCCCAATCAGGGAGCAACAAAATATAGCAAGCTACTACTAACAGAACTAAAGAGAGAAATTGACCTAAACACAATTATACAAGGGACCTAGATATATCATTGACAACTATGGATAGATAATCCAAACAGAAAATAAATAACGAAACAGCAGCTGTAAATTACACATTAGATGAAATGGACATCATTGACATATTCAGAGCACTTCATCCTAAAACATCAGACTATACATTCTTTTCTAGTGTACATGGAACATTCTCAAGGATAGACCATATTTGGGACATAAAAGCACCCTTAGCAAATTTAAGAAGATTGAAAGCATACCAAGCATATTCTCTGATCACAAGGCTTTGAAATTGGATATCAACCGCAAACAGAAAGCAGAAAAAAAAACACAAATACTTGGAGATTAAACAACATACTTTTAAAGAATGACTGGATCAAAGAAATTAGAGGAGAGATCAAAAGATACATAGAAAGAAATGACAATGAAAATACATCCTACCGAAATTTTAGGGATGCAGCGAAAGCAGTATTCAGAGGGAAATTTATATCATTACAGGCCTATCTCAAGAAACAAGAAAAATCCCAAATAAATCACCTCATGTTACACCTTAAAAAACTAGAAAAAGAAGAACAAGCGAAACCCAAGGTCAGCAGAAGAAAGGAAATAACAAAAATCAGAGCAGAACTAAATGAAATAGAGAACAAATAGACAGTAGAAAAAATTAATGTGACAAAGAGCTGGTTCTTTGAAAAAATTAATAAAATTGACACACCCTTGGCTAGACTCACTAAGATAAAAAGAGAGAAGACACTAATTAACAAAATCAGAAATGAAAAAGAGGAAGATATCACGGACACCACAGAAATACAAAGGATCATGCAAGAATACTATGAAGGACTATATGCCACAAAACTCAATAACCTAGAAGAAATGGACAAGTTCTTAGAAACATAGAGCCTTCCAAGGCTGAACCATGAAGAACTGGAAAAGCTAAACAGACTGATCACCAGTAAAGTAATTGAATCAGTCATCCACAACCTTCCCAAAAGGAAACGTTTGCGACCAGATGGATTCAGTAGTGAATTCTACCAAACCTTCAAAGAGGATCTAATACCAATCCTGCTCAAACTCTTCCAAAAAATTGAAAAAGACACAGAATTCCCTAACTCATTTCATAGGGTCAACATCACCCTGATACCAAAACCTGGTAAGGACAACACAAAAAAACTACAGACCAATATCTCTGATGAATACTGATGCAAAAATCCTAAACAAAATTTTAGCAAATCGAATACAACAATGCATTAAAAAGGTTATACATCATGACGAAGTGGGATTCATCCCTGGGACACAAGGATGGTTCAACATCTGCAAATCCATCAAGGTGATACATCACAGAAACCAAATAAAGGACAAATATCATATGATTATATCAGTTGATGCAGAAAAAGCATTTGACAAGATACAACTTGCATTTATAATTAAAACACTTAATAAAATAGGTATAGAAGGAAAATACCTTAACATAATAAAGGCCATCTATGCCATGCCCTCAGCTAATCTCATAATTAATGGTGAAAAACTGAAGCCCTTTGCTCTACGTGCAGGAAAATGACAGGGCTGTCCCCTATCACCTCTGCTTTTCAACATAGTGTTAGAAGTCCCTGCCAGACCCATCAGGCAAGAGAAAGAAATAAAAGGCGTCCAAATTGGGAATGAAGAAGTTAAATTATCACTCTTTGGAGATGACATGATGCTGTATATAGAAAATCCTAAAGACTCCACCAAAATCTGTTAGAAACAATCAATGAATACAGTAAAGTTGCTGGCTACAAAATCAACGTATAAAGGTCCATTGCATTCCTATATACTAACAATGAAATCTCAAAAAAAGACATACAAAAACAATTCCCTTTGCAATTGCAGCAAAAAGAATAAAATTCCTAGGAGTAAACTTAACCAAGAATGTGAAGGACCTATATGCTGAAAACTAAAAGACATTTTTGAAAGAAATTGAAGAAGACACAAAGAAATGGAAAGACATTCCATGCTCATGGATTGGAAGAATCAACATAGTTAAAATGGCCATATTACGCAAAGCAATATACAGATTTAATGCATACCATCAAAATCCAAATGGAATTTTTTAAAGAAATAAGACAAAAAAAAACATCAGAATTATTTGGAAACACAAAAGAACCCAAGTGGCCAAAGCATTCTTAAGAAAAAAGAACAATGCTGGAGGTATCACACTGCCTGACTTTAGCTTGTACTACAGGGCTACAATAATCAAAACAGCATGGTGTTGGCAGAAAAACAGACACATTGACCAATTGAATAGAATTAAGAATCCAGAAATAAAACCACATAAATATGGACAGATAATTTTTGACAAAGAAGCTAAAAACATGCAATGGAGGATAGACAGCCTCTTCAATAAATGGTGCTGAGAGAACTGGATAGCCACGTGCAAAAGAATGAAACTGGACTGTTATCTGTCACCATGTACAAAAATTAATTCAAAGTGGATCAAAGACTCACGCATAAGACCTGACACAATAAACTGCATAGAAGAAAACATAGGTATTAAACTTATGGACCTTGGGTTCACAGAGCATTTTGTGAATTTAACTACAAAGGCAATGGAAGTAAAAACTAAAATAAAAGAATGGGACTACATGAAACTTAAAAGCTTCTGCACAGCTAAATAATCCATCGACAAAATAAAGAGGCAACCAACTGAATGGGAGAATAGTTTTGCAAACAGTGCCTCCGATAAGGGACTAATATCCAAAATATACTAGGAATTCATGAAACTCAACAACAGAAAAACAAATAACCCAACTGCAAAATGGGAAGAGGACCTGAATAGACATTTCTCCAAGAGGACCTAGAAATGGCACATAAATATATGAAAAATTGCTCAACATCACTAATCATCAGAGAAATGCAAATAAAAGCCACAATGAGATATCACCTCACCCCAGTCAGAATGGCTATCATCAACAAGACAAATAGCAACAAGTGTTGGAGAGGCTGTGGAGAAAAAGGAACACTCGTACACTGTTGGTGGGAATGCTGATTGGTGCAGCCGTTATGGAAGGCAGTGTGGAGGTTACTCAAAAAATACGAATAGAATTACCATATGACCCAGCAATCCCTTTCCTGCGTATCTACCCAAAAAATCTGAAAACATTTATCCATAAAGACACGTGTGCTCCAATGTTCATTGCAACCTTGTTTATGTTGGCCAAGACATGGAAGCAACCAAAATATCCTTCCATAGATGAATGGATAAAGAAATTGTGGTATATATGCACATTGGAATACTATTCAGCGGTAAGAAAAGATGATATAGGAACATTTGTGACAACATGGATGGACTTTGAGAGTATAATGCTTAGCAAAATAAGTCAGACAGAAAAAGCAAAGAACCATATGATTTCACTGACATGTGGTATATAAACCAAAAACAACAAAAGAACAAGACAAACAAATAAGAAAGAAAAACTCATAGACACAGACAATAGTTTAGTGGTTACCAGAGGGTAAGTCGGGTGGGGGGAGGGAGATGAGGGTAAGGGTGATCAAATATATGGTGATGGAAGGAGAACTGACTCTGGGTGGTGAACACACAATGGTATTTATAGATGATGTAATACAGAATTGTACACCTGAAATTATGTAATTTCATTGACAATTGTCACCCAGTAAATAAAAAAATAAACAAATAAAAAAAAAAGTTGACAAACCCCAAAGAACAATCGTCTGGCCTCAGCATGCTCCATACCCCTTGCTAATCATCCCTAACCTCATCACTAGTAGCAGGTCTTGTTTCACCTCTTGGCTTCTCCCAGGCTCCTCCAAATTGAGCACACGTGGTGGCCATCTTCAGATTGTTGTGTGGTTTTTACCAGGTGGCCTCTGGCAAGGCAAAGGCTGCCGCTGAACTTGGCCTGTGGCAAGGCCCCTACCAGGAGGATTTAAGGAAGTCTCATCCAGGGGCTGGCTTCCGAATGAGCTGGAGCACCACATGGCTCCCTCTACCGACAACACACCCAAAGGTCAGACTGGGCAGGCACCTGAATCCTGCTAAAGCAAATCTTGCTCTATAATATCAGCCCCTGCACAATACTTTCTCCACCATTGTCATGGCCAGTCCTCACAACCAATGAGCCTGAGGGTCAATCTATCCCAGTGACATGCAAACAGTAACCAAGATTCAATTACAATAAGAGTGCACATAAAACACATACAAGGGACAAACCTGGAGCACCCGGCTCATGTATCAGGGAGACATTGCCACTGGTCACCACAGGGCACCTAACACATGAGACCACTCTACTAAGATGGGGAGAGATAACAGCTGTGCTTAATATATAGAAACAAACACAGTTAGGCAGACAAAATGTGGAAGAAAAAAATGTGTCCCAAGTAAAAGAACAGAACAAACCTCCAGCAAAAGAACTAAATAAAATGAAGACAAAGAAGCTACCAGATGCAAAGCTCCAAACACTGGTTATTAGGATACTCAATGATCTCAGGGATAACTTCAAGAAAGAGATAAGAAACATAAAAATGGAAGCAAAAAACAACAAAGAACCAGTCAGAACTGAAGAATATAATCATTAAAGAATACATTAAAAAATAATACATTAGAGGGAATCAACAATAGATTAGATGAAGCAGATCGAATCACTGGCTTAGAAGACAAGGGAGGAGATTTTGGGAGTGATGTCAGAAGCATGGAGTTGTGAGGAGTACTCCTTGAAATCTCCCCTGTAAGTTACAACAAATTGAACAGCTATAATTCAACAAAGGATATCGTATGCAACACACAAGTACGTCTGAGAGATCCGCACATTGAAACATTGGAAGGTAGGCGAATCAGGTGAGCAAGGGAAGGGGGAAGTGAAGAGACATGGGATCCAGGATGCGGCCTGGAGCTCACTGCAATCTCAGAAGAGGGAAGGATTCAGGCTGCAATCACTTTCTGGGACCACAATCCTGTCTGAGGGATCAGCATATAAATATGGCTGAATCCAGCAATTGAGGCAGAGACCTTGGGGCAAACACCGAATACATAAGGGTGAGAACTGTGGTTTAAGCACTCACTGCCAGGCATAAAACAAAGACATAGAGATTGGCCACCTCCTCCCAGGGTGCCCTGAGACACAGGCAACCTGATCACAGAGAAGACGCCCAGCTCCCGGGAAACCACCTATCCTGTGAGAAGCCAGAACAGCACAAGAGAAAATGAAACACTGCAGCAGAAGAGGAAATAAAACATTCCAGTGACACCTACTGGAAAGCAAAAGAAAACCTCTTTATCTCGATCTGCTGCAAATTCCAGTGCTGTAGGTGTTCAGGAAGAGAAATAATAATTCATTAATTGCCATAAAAATCTAGATAACAAGGCAGCTCAGAAAGAAAAGTTTTAAATCTCCAGAAAATAAACTTAAATACATGGAAATATGGAACTTAAATGATAGAGAATTCAAGACTGAAGTTCTGACAAAACTCAACTCAACAACATGCAAGAAAACTCAGAAAGACAGTTTAATAAACTCAAAAAATAATCATTGAAAAAAATGAATATTTTACCAAAGAGATTAAAATTTTTAAAAAGAACCAAATAGAATTTCTGGAGATGAAGAACTCAATAAAAGAAATGAAGAATAAAACAGCCATCTTAGGAAATAGAGCTGATCAGATGGAGGAAAGAATTAGTGATAGCGAAGATAGAAACCTGGAAATGACACAGATGGAAACAGAGAGAGACTTAAGTGTTAAAAGAAATGAAAGAATGCTGCAAGAACTTTCTGACTCTGTCAGAAAGAGTAACATAAGGATAATGGGTATACAAGAAGGAGAAGAGAGGGAGAAGGGAACAAATAGTCGATGAGAACTTCCCAAACCTATAGAAGAACTGGATCATCAAATCCAAGAAGTAAACAGAACACCGAATTACCTCAATCCCAACAGGCCTTCTCCAAGGCACATTATAATGAAGATATAAAAAATTATATGACAAAGAAAGATTTATCAAGGCAACTAGAGAAAAAGAAGTCAGTAATGTATAAAGGAAAACTCATTATCAGATTTTTCAGCATAAATTCTACAAGCCAGGAGGAAATGAAATCAAATATTCAAACTATTGATAGAGAGAAAGGACAATCCCAGAATAATACATCCAGTAAAGTTATCCTTTAGGTATGAAGGAGGAATAAAGACCTTTCCAGACATACAGAAGCTGAAAGAATTTTCCACCACATGATGTGCGTTACAGAAAATACTGAAGAAGGCTATTCAACCTGAAACTAAAAGTCAAAAGAGTACAAAACCATGAGCAAGATTACTAACAGAGAGAAACAGGAAATGACAACACCTACACAGGACTAGGCACTTTACACTTAAAGATAACATAAAGGATAAAGAATATCAAAACATAAAAAAGGAAAAGAGAAGAAAAAGACAACTTGCTACTGCAACCCAGAAATCAATTCACAGAATAAATAAGGATAATTTGTGACAACAAAAACATATAAGGGGAGAGGTTAAAGGACTGAAGTTGCATAGGGGAATAGAGATAAGAAGCAGGCTAAAAAAAAATGGACTACTGTATATATGAAACTTCCCTTTACAAATGAGATCTGACAATTAAGTCCGTGAACTTGTTGCAACAACATTACTAACTTTTTTTGCTATCAGAGGGATTATTCATTATGAATTTGTACCAACTGGACAAACACTTAACCAAGTTTACTATTTGGAAGTGCTGAAAAGGCTGCATGAAAAAGTTAGATGAAAATTACCTGAATTTTTCACCAACAATTTATGGCTCTTGCATCATGACAATGCACCAGCTCACACTGCGCTGTCTGTGAGGGAGTTTTTAGCCAGTAAACAAATAACTGTATTGGAACACTCTCCCCACTCACCTGATCTGGCCCCCAATGACTTCTTTATTTACCCAAAGATAAAGAAAATATTGAAAGGAAGACATTTTGATGACATTCAGGACATCAAGGGTAATACGATGACAGCTCTGATGGCAATTCCAGAAAAAAAGTTCCAAAATTGCCTTGAAGTTGGATTAGATGCTGGTGTCGGTGCATAGCTTCCCAAGGGGAGTACTTCAAAGGTGACCATAGTGATATTCAGAAATGAGGTATGTAGCACTTTTTTCTAGGATGAGTTCCCAAACTTAATTGTCCTATCTCATAAACTTAATGGTAATCATTAAAAAAAAAAGAACTGAGTCACATGACATCAAAAAAGAGGAAACACAGGTAAAAAGTCATAGAACACCACTATACTAAAATAACACACAGAACCAAAACCCAAAGAAACAGTGGAGACACTGAAGTAACAGGAAACAAAAGATGAAATGACTGTAGGAAATCCTCATATGTCAATAATCACCCTAAATGTAAATGGACTGAACTCACTAATAAAAAGGCACAGAGTAGCAGATTGGATCAAAAACAAAACCCAACCATCTGCTGCCTCCAAGAGATACATCTCAGCTATAAGGACAAATAGACTCAAAGTGAAAGGGTAGAAAACAATACTCCAAGCAAATGGTATCCAGAGAAAAGTGGGTGTATCCATACTTATATATAACCAAACAGACTTCAGGATGAAAAATGTAACAAGAGACAAAGATGGACATTTTATAATGATAAAGTCAGTGAGGACCTTCTTTACTCAACTCTGTGGGTTGGAGGGCAACTAGAGACCCAGTCGCCCTCCTGTCGAGCAGGTGTTGGACTTGCTTGCTTGCTGAGCACTCACCCAGTCCCTGGCAGAGGGAGTGACTCTGTGGACAGGGGCCTGGAAGACTGTGGAGAAGGACTGAGTTGAGCACCTTTGGCATGGGAGCTGGAGATTTGGGGACCGTTGTTCTCCCTGTGTGGAGCTTACATACGAGTGGTGTTCAGGAGGGTGCCATTTTTTCAGGGTTGAACCTTCCCACAGAGGGTCACGTTGGGGACCACATTGGTCTGGTGAAATTGGTGCAAGCATGCATCTGGGCACGGGCATGCTGCCTTGGGTCCCTGCTCAACTTAGGCTTGTACAGTGTTGCCCGGGAGAGGCCTGTCCAGCGCGTTCCATCTCTGGCAGGCTGCTGATTGGGACGCAGGCAGGTGTGATTGTGCACGCGCTGCCTTGGGTTCCAGCTCTCTACACTGCAGTACAGTGTTGCCAGGGTAACACCTGACTGTCAGGCTACTCTACCTGATCCACCAGCTGCTGACTGAGACAGGCAGAGACTGAGAGTTTTCCTGAGAGTGTTGGGTTGCGAGCTGCGCAGCAGGCAGTGCGATCTGACCAAGGTATTCCCAGTATGTTTGTTCAGGCTAGTTGCCAGTGCAGGAGCACAGGCTGCTCTGACTTGGTGGGGGTCACTGACCACACCCTGTTGTGCCCTGGGGACCTGCCCTGCCCACTTAGAGTTGAATTGCCCGGAGTATCCTGGGCCCCTGATGCCTGGGGCCACAGATGGGTTTTGCAGAAGCAGACAGCCCACAACAACCGGTGGGGGTTTTTGGTGGTGAGCACAGCCCCCCAGCCCACGGCAGCCAATTGCAGGCAGCTCCCTCTGAGCCTGAGAGGGAGGCCAGCATATGACGTGCTGCGCCCTTCCCCTCAACACAGCTAGTGCTGAGTTGCAAGGAGACTCCCTATAGCTGAGCAAGTGGCCTGCAGATTAAAGCGGGTGGAAAGCCTTTTTTTTTCTTTCTCTGTTTTTTTCTTTTCTTTTAGTTCTTCTACTCAACCCCCCCTTTTTTATTATAGTTTTTTCTTTTTATCTATTTTGTTTTTGTTTTCTTCCTCTTTCATTTTTTTGTTCCTTTTTCTTCTTTTTCTTTCATCTGTTTTATTTTTGTTGTTGTTTTTCAGGTTTATTTGTCTTGTTATTGCTTTGGTTACTGTTTTTCTGTCTTGTTCTGCTATTTTTGTCTCATATATATATATACACACACACATATATATATGTATATATATATATATATATATATATATATATATATATATATATATATATATTTGTTTCTCTTGTCTGATCATTGTTTATTGTGTTTTTGTGGGAATGTATTTGCTTTTTTAGTGTTGTTGGTTTGCCTTGCTTTGTTTTTGTTTTGTGAAATGGACATGGTACTAGCACTGGTCCAGGAGCTGAGACTACATTGCCTTTACCCACCTGTAACAACAACTCACCTACCTACAGCTGCATTGCCAGGGGCACTCTGGATGACTGAGTAACGGGCTCCACCACCATAAACTGTGAAAAACGATTTTTTACAATAACAGATGATCTGCAGAGCTCTGGGGCCATCTATGGTGGTACTCAGTGACCCCAAACCTACACAACAGTCACTCAGGAGCAGCTCTCAGGAATTTGTAAGCTTGAAGTGAAGGCTCTCTGTAGTGCCCTTGGGACGCTGTCCAAGGGAGTCACAGGCCAGGTATTAGCAGAATATCTGAATCTGCATTAACATCTTAAAAACAACCAACTATGTCTTGTGACTCACTTGAACTCCATCCTGCCCAGCTAGTGCCCCATCGCTGAGGGCACTCTCAATACTGGGTCAAACAGCTAGACACATGCACCTAAAGAGCCTCTTTCAATAGTTGGTCATTATAGGCAACTCACAGGTGGCAACAGGCCTAGGGTTTCCTGGGCCATTTGCTAAACTGCCTCAGGACCACTATTGGTGGTAGCCAGCCTCAGTTAATAGAGAGACCACCCTAACATGACTCCAGGTTCAGCACAGGCAGCAGCCAACCATATACAGCTTTGAGGCACCTACCAGGTAGCCATGGGCTGGTAACAGACAGGACTGAAATGGCCCAGAGTAGGAGCCCCCACCCCCAAGAGACACCAAAACCTATATACCCAAATGCCAGCATCAGACCAAACAAGAGCACTACCTGGTTGAACCCATGAGTGGCAATCTCAAAGGAAATTTTCCACAGACACAAGAACCCACAAGGGCCAAGTCTCCTCTGAGGTGGTCAACCTCCACAGAGAAGCTCATACTGTGAGTAGAGCTAATCTTCTCAATTAATCAGCCTAAGGGTCAATCCCACCCTCTGACAAGGTAAAAGCAATTAAAGATCACCTTCAACAATCACACCTCTGGAACACACAGGATAGGAGAATAGAGAGACTGTGCAACCTGAATATAAAAGACATGTACTACATAAGACCACCCAGCAATGACTGAGAGACATAGGTGATCTTCCTAATACATCAAAGCAATCACAGAGCGACAGCCAGAATGAGGAAACATGTCCCAAATGAAACATCACAAGAAACCTCTAGAAATGGAACTAAATGAAACAGAGGAATCCATCCTATCAGAAACAAAGTTTAGAACACTGATGATAAGAGAAAGACAAATACCATTTGATCTCACTTATATGTGGAATCTAAAGAAAAGAATAAATGAATGAACTAATCAGAAACAGGCTCAGAGACATAGAGGAAAAACTGAGGGTTGCTAGATGGGTGGGGGTGTGGAGATACGGGGGAAGGTGAGGGGATTAGAAAGCACAGTGAGTAACCACAAGATTGCCACGGAGATACAAAAGTCAATTTGGGGAATGTAATCAATAATGTTGTAATGATTTTGTACAGTATCTGATGGACACTTGTCCCATTAGGGAGACCACCTCAGGGATGATGTAGATGCCTGATGACTGCTCTGTAAACCTGAAGCTGAAGCTGAAGAATAATGAATGTCAACTACAATTTTATTTATATATATATTTATATATCATATATATATATATATATGATATATATTTCTAAATATATATATTTTCTTGTATTCTTGTATATATATATATATATATATATATATATATATATATATATATATATATTTACAAGAAGTGGAGTACAGCATTAGCAATAGAGACAGTGGAAATGTAATGGCTGTATGCAATGTCAGAGGGGTAGTAGATGGGGGAGAGGGGTTATCGCTGTATGAGGGATACAAATGATAAATGTGTATTAAATTGTTTTGTACACCTGAAACTAACAAAAAAATTAAAAATCAAAAAAATTAAAAAATAAAAATGAAAAATAAAAACTAAAATAATTAACACAGCAAATGTACAAAAGGAACCTCAATCAACAATAAAAGAAAGTATGTTTAAGGAACTTAGTGAGAATATAAAGGATAGAGCAATCATTAAAAAAAAAGAAAGTTAGAACTAAAGAATAGGATAACGGAAATGGAGAACACAGTCAAAGGAATCACAGTAGATTAGATGAAGCAGAGGACTGGATCAGTGATTTAGAAGACAAGATAGCAAAAATCACACAATTGGAAAAACAAATTAAAAAAAAGAATAAAATCAATGAAAACATTTTAAGAGACCCATGGGACAACATCAAGCAAGATCAACATTTCCACCATAGGAATACCAGAAGGAGCAAGAGATCGAGAACACATTTGAAGAAATAATGATGGAAAAGTTCCCCACCCTGGTGACGGAAATCGACATACAAGCCCAGGAAGTGCAGAGAGTTCCAAACAAGATGAACCCAAACAGACCCACACCAAGACACATTATAGTTAAAACAGCAAATCTTAAAGACAAAGAGAAAATCCTAACAGCAGGAAGACAAAGGCAGTGGGTTACATACAAGGGAATAAGATATCAGCTGGCTTTTCTACAGAAACTCTGCAGGCCAGAAGAGAGTGGCAGGAAATATTCAAAGTGATAAAAAACAAAGTTCTACAACCAAGATTGCTATATCCAGCAAGGTTATCACTTAAAATTGAAGGAGAGATAAAGGGCTTCTCAGAAAATAATAAGCTAAAATAATTACCACCAAACCAGCATTGCTGGAAATGTTAAAAGGGCTTTTCTAAACAGAAGTAAGAGGAAAACTAACAAAGGAAGACCAGAAATACGGATAACAAAATGGTAATAAATATGTACCTATCAATTATCACTTTAAATGTGAATGGGCAAAATGCTCCAAGCAAAAGCATGGAGTGGCTGAGTGAATAAGAAAACAGGACCCATCCCTATGCTATTTACAAGAGACTTATGTCAGATCAAAAGAGAGACACAGACTGAAAGTAAAACTACTGAATACGATATTTCAACCAAATGGAAATGAGAAATAAGCTGAGGTACCAATACCTATTTCAGACAAATTAGACTTTAAAACGAAGACTACAATAAAAGAAAAAGAGGACACTACATAATGATAAAGACATTGATCCAAAAAGAGGATATAAACCTAGTAAGCATTTATGAACCCAACATAGGAACTCCTAGATATATAAAAGGGTTTATGACCAATATAAAGTCATATCACCAGTAGCACTATCGTACTAGGGTATTGCAACACCCCTTTGTCACCAATAGACAGATCCTCCAGACAGAAAATCAACACAGAAATAGTGGCCTTAAATGACACTTTAGACAAGTTGGATTTAATCAATATTTTTAGAGCATTTCACCCTAAAGCAGCAAAATATAGATTCTTCTCAAGTGCACAAGGAACATTTTCCATAATAGACCAATGCAAGGCCACAAGGCAAGTCTCAATAAATATAAGAAGATTGAAATTAATCAAGTATCTTCTCTGACCATGCTATGAAACTAGAAATCAAAAAAAAAAAAAAATGGCGGCGTGAGGTGAGCCTTTGTAGCGCTCCCCTGGAATTTACAATGAATCGGACAACAAAACTCCAAAAAGGACTCCCTGCACAGCAGACAGGCAAAACGAAGAGTCCCACTACTGAATTCACCTCCAGGTGGGTGAAACGCGCGAGCGAAGAGGAAGGAAAGGAGAAGTGCAGACATGGAGCCGCACGGGCGCAGGACGCAGACCTAGCTCAGTGCTCCGAGGTCGCTGCTCCGGGAACTACCGCAGCTGCGGGAGAGGGAAGGACTCACTGCCAGGGCTCCGCTTAGGGCCCACAGGGCTGAGGGGGCAGCATATAACACGGCTGAACCCAAAGCTCACGGCAGAGACCTAGGAGCAAAGACTGAGGGAAGAGGGCTGAAATCGGTGGTTTAAACCCTCACTGCCGAGCAGAGAATGGAAGCCTTAGTCACAAAGACTAGCCATCCCATCCCTAACATCTCAGAGCTTGCCCCGTCCCCACCTATCCAGTGCTAGAAGCGATAAAGTAGCAGTGTCAGATCAAAGGACAGAATATTTGCAGACACAGATTCGCACCTCAACTAGTTCCGGCATAGGGGAGGGAGCTGTGGAAGCAGGACTGGCTGTAGTGGTGGTTGCCACCATTGCTCTGGGCCACCTCTCACAACTCACCCCACCCCCTGGCCCTACCTATCTGTGCAAATCCCTGCAAGAGTAAACACCTGCTGAAACATATTGGGTCTATATCTGGTGCACAATGAGCTTTGGAACTTCAAAAGCTCTTCCCATACCTATCAACCTATTGCAGAAGCCACTCCTGTAGATGTATAGGAAGAGAAATAGTAAATCAGTGATTGCCAGGAATAACCAAGGCAACAAGATACCTCAGAAAGAAAGTGAAAAGTCTCCAGAAAAGGAACTTAGAGATATGGAAATATGTGATTCAAATGACAGAAAATTCAAGATTGCAATTCTGAAAAAACAGAACGAGATGCAAGAAAACACAGAAAGGCATTTTAATGAACTCAGAAACACAATCAATGAACACCATGAGCATTTTACAAAAGAGATTAAAATTTTAAAAAAGAACCAAATAGAATTTCTGGAGCTTAAGAACTCAATAGAAGAAATTAACAATAAAATATCCAGCTTAGGTAGTAGAGTTGAACAGATGGAGGAAAGAATCAGTGACATCGGAGATAGGAACCTGGAATTTACACAGAGGGAAGAAGAAAGAGACTTGAGACTTAAAAGAAATGAAAGAACTCTACAAGAACTTTCTGACTCCATCAGAAAGAGCAATATACGAATAAAGGGCATACCAGAAGGGGAAGAAAGCGAGAAGGGCACAGAGAATATATTCAAAGAAATCGTCGATGAGAACTTCCCAAACTTGTGGACAGAACTGGATCCTCGAATCCAAGAAGCAAATAGAACACCTAATTACCTCAATCCCAACAGACCTTCACCAAGGCACATTGTATTGAAGCTGTCTAAAATCAATGACAAAGAAAGAATCCTCAAGGCAGCAAGGGAAAAAAAGACGGTAATTTACAAAGGAAAGCCCATTAGATTGCCATCAGATTTTTTCAGCAGAAACTCTACAAGCTAGGAGGGAATGGAACCAAATATTCAAACTATAGAAAGAGAGAAATTATGAACCAGGAAAAATATATCCATCAAAGATCCCCTTTAGATATGAAGGAGGAATAAAGACATTTCCAGACATCTAGGAGCTGAGGGAATTTTCTAATACACGACCTGCACTACAAGAAATACTAAAGGAGGCTATTAGACCACCATCAACAGGGAAAACTTGTGGCAACCAAAACATAAAAAGGGGGAGAGTAAAGGCCTGAACTGGAATATGGGAATAAAGAAAGTAAGCGTGCTGAAGAAAATGGAATACTCTAAATATCAAACTACCTTTTACATAAAATTAAGGGTAACCACTCAAAAAAAAAACCAAAACTGAAATATATGCTGTAATAAAAGAAGAACCAAAGGGAAACATCATAGAATACCACCACACAGAAATAACAGATAACAACAAAAAGGCAAAGAAACAATGGAGACACAGCCTTACCAGAAAACTTAAGGTAGAATGACAGGAAATCCTCACATATCAATAATCACCCTAAATGTAAATGGACTGCACTCACCAATAAAGAGAGAAAAGGTACCAGATTGGATCAAAAAACTAAACCCAACCATATGCTGTCTCCAAGAAACACATCTCAGCTACAAGGACAAGCATAGATTCAAAGTGAAAGGTAGAAATTGACACTCCAAGCAAATGGTACCCAGAGAAAATCAGCTGTAGCCATAATGATTTCCGATGAAACAGACTTCAGGGTGAAAAAGACAACAAGAGACAAAGATGGACATTTCATAATGGTAAAGGGGAGTATACAACAAGAAGACATAACAGTCATCAATATTTATGGCCCCAATCAGGGAGCACCGAAATATATCAAGCAGATACTAACAGAACTAAAGGGAGAAATTGACCAAAACACAATTACACTAGGTGACTTAAATACATCATTGACAGCTATGGATAGATCATTCAAACAGAAGATAAATAACAAAATAGCAGCCCTAAATGACACATTAGATGAAATGGACATAATTGACATATACAGAGCCCTTCATCCTAAAACATCAGACTATACATTCTTTTCCAGTGTACATGGAACATTCTCAAGGATAGACCATATATTGGGACATAAAATAAGCCTCAGCAAATTTAAGAAGATTGAAATCTTACCAAGCATATTCTCTGATCACCAGACTTTGAAATTGGATATCAACTGTGAAAAGAAACCAGGAAAAAACAGAAATATCTGGAGATTAAACAACATACTTTTAAAGAACGACTGGGTCAAAGATGAAATTAGAGGAGATATCCAAAGATACACAGAAAAAAATGACAATGAAAATACATCTTACCAAAATTGTTGGGATGTCACGAAAGCAGTTTTAAGAGGGAAATTTATATCATTACAGGCCTATCTCAAGAAACAAGAAAAATCCCAAATAAACAACCTCATGTTACAGCTTAAAGTACCAGAAAAAGAAGAACAAGCGAAACCCAAGTTCAGCAGAAGAAAGGAGATAACAACACTCAAAGCAGAACTAAATGAAATAGAGAACAGAAGACAATAGAAAAAACTAAGGTGACAAAGAGCTGGTTTTTTGAAAAGATTAACAAAATTAACAAACCCTTGGTTAGACTCACTAAGATAAAAAGAGAGAAGACACTAATTAACAAAATCAGAAATGAAAAAGGGGAAGTTATCATGGACACCACAGAAATACAAAGGATTATCAAAGAATACTATGAAGGACTATATGCCACCAAATTCAATAACTTAGAAGAAATGGGCAAGTATTAGAAACATATATCCTTCCAATGCTGATTCATGAAGAACTGCAAAATCTAAACAGGCCGATCACCAGTAACGAAATTGAATCAGTCATCTAAAACCTTCCCAAATCAAAAGTCCTGGACCAGATGGCTTCACTAGTGGATTCTACCAAACCTTCAAAGAGGATCTAATACCAATCCTGCTCAAACTCTTCCAAGAAATTGAAGAAGAGACATTACTCCCTAACTCATTTTATGAGGCCAACATTACCCAGATACCAAAACTTGGTAAGGACAACACAAAAAAAGAAAACTACAGACCTCTATCTCTGATGAATACAGATGCTAAAATCCTAAACAAAATTCTAGCAAATCGAATACAACAATGCATTAAAAAGATTATTCATCACGACCAAGTGGGGTTCATTTCTCGAGCAAAAGGATGGTTGAACATTCGCAAATCTATCAATGTGATACATCACGTAAACAAAATAAAGGACAAAAGTCATATGATTGTATCAATTGATGCAGAAAAAGCATTTGATAAGATACAACATCCATTTATAATTGAACACTTAATAAAATAGGTATAGAAAAAAATACCTCAACATAATAAAGGCCATATACGACAAGCGTTCAGCTAATCTCATAATTAATGGTAAAAAGCTGAAGCACTTTGCACTACGTTCAGGAACACGACAAGTTTGTCCCCTATCACCTCTGCTTTTCAACATAGTGTTGGAAGTCCATGCCAGAGCAATCAGGCAAGAGAAAGAATAAAAGGCATCCAAATTGGGAATGAAGAAGATCAATTGTCACTCTTTGGAGATGACATGATGCTATATATAGAAAACCCTAAAGATTCCACCAAAAAGCTATTAGATACAATCAATGAATACAGTAAAGCTGCTGGCTACAAAATCAACATATAAGACTCCATACTTTCCTATATACCAACAATGAAATCTCAGGAAAAGAAATAGAAAAAAACAATTCATTTTGCAATTGCAGCAAAAAGAATAAAATACCTAGGAATAAACTTAACCAAGGATGTGAAGGATTTAAATGCTGAAAACTAGAAGACATTTTTGAAAGAAATTGAAGAAGACACAAAGAAATGGAAAGATATTCCGTGCTCATGGTTTGAAAGAATCAACACAGTTAGAATGGCCATATTACCCAAGGCCATATACAGATTTAATGCAATCCCCTCAAAATCCCAAAGGCATTTTTTAAAGAAATAGAACAAAAAATCATCAGATATGTTTGGAACCACAAAAGACCCCGAACAGCCAAAGCAATATTAAAAAAAAAAAGAACAATACTGGAGGTATCACACTCCCTGTTTTTTTCTTGTACTACAGCGCTACAAGAATCAAAACAGCTTGGTATTGGCAGAAAAACAGACACATAGACCAATGGAATAGAATTGAGAACGCAGAAATAAAACCACATAAATATGGACAGATAATTTTAGACATAGAAGCTAAAAACATACAATGGAGGAAAGACAGCTTCTTCAAAAAATGGTGCTGACAGAATTGGATAGCTACGTGCAAAAGAATGAAACTGGACTGCTATTTGTCAACATGTACCAAAATTAATTCAAAATGGATTAAAGACTTAAGCATAAGACCTGACACAATAAACTGCATTGAAGAAAACATAGGTATTAAACATATGGACCTTGGGTTCAAAGAGCCTTTTATAAATTTGACTCCAAAGACAATGGAAGTGAAAACTAAAATAAACGAATGGGATTATATGAAACTGAAAAGCATCTTCACAGCAAAGGAAACTATTGACAAAATAATGAGGCAACCAAATGAATGGGAGAAGATTTTTGCAAACATTGCCTCTGATAACGGTTTAATATCCAAAATATACAAGGAACTCATGAAACTCAACAACAAAAAAACAAACAACCCAATTGAAAAATGGACAGAGGACCTGAAGAGACATTTCTCCAAAGAGGACATACAAATGGCAAATAGACATATGAAAAAATGCTCAACATCGCTAATCATCAGAGAAATGCAAATGAAAACCACAATGAGGTAACACCTCACCGCAGTCAGAATGGCTTTCATCAACAAGACAAATAGGAACAAGTGTTGGAGAGGCTGTGGAGAAAAAGGAACCCTCATGCACTGTTGGTGGGAATGCAGACTGGTGCAGCCGCTATGGAAGGCAGTGTGGAGGTTCCTCAAGAAATTACGAATAGAATTACCATACGTCCCAGCAATCGCTCTCCTGGGTATCTACCCCAAAAATTTGAAAGCATTTCTCTATAGAGACACGTGTACTCCAATGTTCATTGCAGCTTTGTTTACAGTGGCCAAGACATGGAAACAACCAAAATATCCTTCGATAGACGAATGGATAAAGAAGTTGTGGTACCTATACACAATGGAATACTATTCGGTGTTAAGGAAAGATGATATAGGAGCATTTGTGACAACATGGATGGATCTTGAGAGTATAATGCTAAGCGAAATAAGTCAGACAGAAAAAGCAGAGAACCCTATGATTTCACTGATATGTGGTATATAAACCAAAAACAAGACAAACAAATGAAAACAAAAACTCATAGACACGGACAATAGTTTAGTGGCTACCAGAGGGTAAGGGGGGTGGGGGGAGGGAGATGAGGGTAAGGGTGATCAAGTATATGGTGATGGACGGAGAACTGACTCTGGGTGGTGAACACACAATGGGATTTATAGTTGATGTAATACAAAATTGTACACCTGAAATTATGTAATTTCATTAACAATTGTCACCAAAATAAATAAATTTAAATAAAAAAATAATCAGAGCAGAGCTCAATGAAATAGAGAACAGAAGACAATAGAAAAAATTAATCTGACAAAGAGCTGGTTCTTTGAAAATTTAATAAAATCGACAAACCCTTGTCTAGACTCTCTGAGATAAAAAGACAGAAGACACTAATTAACAAAATCAGAAATGAAAAAAAGAAAGTTATCATGGACACCACAGAAATACAAAGAATCATTCAAGAATACTGTGAAGAAGTATATGCCACAAAATTCAATAACCTAGAAGAAATGGACAAGTTCTTAGAAAAATACAGCCTGCCAAGGCTGAACCGTGAAGAACTGGAAAATCTAAGCAGACCAATCACCAGTAAAGAAATTGAGTCAGTCATGCAAAACCTTCCGAAAAGCAAAAGTCGTGAACCAGATGGCTTCACTAGTGAATTCTACCAAACCTTCAAAGAGTATCTAATACCAATCCTGCTCAATCTCTTCCAAAAAATTGAAGAGTCAGTACTCCCTAACTCATTTCATGAGGCCAACATTACCCTGATTCCAAAACCTGGTAAGGGCAACACAAAAAAAGAAAAATAAGACCTATATCTCTGATGAATACTGATGCAAAAATCCTAAACAAAATTTTAGGAAATCGAATACAACAATGCATTAAAAAGATTATTGAAAAAAAAAAAATGGCGGCGTGAGGTGAGCCTCTGTAATGCTCCCCTGGAATTTACAATGAATCGGACAACAATAACTCCACAAAGGACTCCTTGCACAGCACACAGGCAAGACAAAGAGGCCAACTACTGAATTCACCTCCAGGTGGGTGAATCGCGCGAGTGGGGGAGGAGGGAGAGGAGAAGTGCAGAGACGGAGCCGCGCGGGCGCAGGACACAGACCTAGCTCAGTGCTCGGAGCCCGCTGCTCCCGGATCATCCGCAGCTGTGGGAGAGGGAAGGACTCGGACTGCTAGGGCTCCGCTTACGGCACACAGGGCTGAGGGGGCAGCATACCAAACCGCTGAACACAACGCTCGCTCACGGCAGACCTCGGAGCAAAGACTGAGGGAAGAGGGCTGAAATCGGCGGTTTAAGCCCTCACTGCCAAGCGGAGAACGGAAGCTTTAGGCACGGAGACTAGCCGCCCCCTCCCTACCCTCCCAGAGCTCGCCCTGCACCCACCTGCACGGTGCTAGAAGAGATAAAGTAGCAGTGTCAGATCAAAGGACAGAATATTTGCTGCTCTGAGAACTGTGGACCGCAGACACAGATTCTTAGCTCAGCTAGTTCCGGCAAAGGGGAGGGAGCTGTGGAAGCAGGACTGGCTGTGGTGGTGGTCGCCGCCATTGCTCTGGGCCAACTCTCACAACTCACCCCGCCCCTGGCCCCACCTATCTGGGCGGATCCCTGCAGGAGTAAACAGAACTGCTGAAACAAACGGGCTCTGAATCTGGTGCAGAAAGAGCTTTGGAACTCCAAAAGCTCTTCGCATACCTATCAACCTGTTGCAGAAGTCACTCCTGTAGATGTCTATGAAGAGAAATAGTAAATCAGTGATTGCAATGAATAACCAAGGCAACAAGATAGCTCAGAAAGAAAGTGAAAAGTCTCCAGAAAAGGAACTTAGAGATATGGACCTTTGTGATTTAAATGACAGAGAATTCAAGATCGCAATTCTGAAAAAACTGAACGAGATGCAAGAAAACACAGAAAGGCAGTTTAATGAACTCAGAAACACAATCAAAGAACACCATGAGCATTTTACAAAAGAGATTAAAATCTTGAAAAAGAACCAAATAGAATTTCTGGAGATTAAGAACTCAATAGAAGAAATTAACAATAAAATATCCAGCTTAGGTAGTAGAGTTGACCAGATGGAGGAAAGAATCAGTGACATCGGAGATAGGAACCTGGAATTTACACAGAGGGAAGAAGAAAGAGACTTGAGACTTAAAAGAAATGAAAGAACTCTACAAGAACTTTCTAACTCCATCAGAAAGAGCAATATAAGAATAATGGGCATACCAGAAGGAGAAGAAAGAGGGAAGGGAACAGAGAATATATTCAAAGAAATCGTCGATGAGAACTTCCCAAACTTGTGGACAGAACTGGATCCTCGAATCCAAGAAGCAAATAGAACACCTAATTACCTCAATCCCAACAGGCCTTCACCAAGGCACATTGTATTGAAGCTGTCTAAAATCAATGACAAAGAAAGAAACCTCAAGGCAGCCAGGGAAAAGAAGACGGTAACTTACAAAGGAAAGCCCATTAGACTATCATCAGATTTTTCAGCAGAAACTCTACAAGCTAGGAGGGAATGGAACCAAATATTCAAACTGTTGAAAGAGAGAAATCATGAGCCAAGAATAATATATCCAGCAAAGATCTCCTTTAGATATGAAGGAGGAATAAAGACCATTCCAGACATCCAGAAGCTGAGGGAATTTTCTAATACACGACCTGCACTACAAGAAATACTAAAGGAGGCTATTAGACCACCATCAACAGGGACAAATTGTGGCAACCGAAACATAAAAAGGGGGACCGTAAAGGCCTGAACTGGAATATGGGAATAGAGAAAGTAAGCGTACTGAAGAAACTGGAATATTCTAAATATCAAACTTTCTTTTACATAAACTCAAGCGTAACCACTCAAAAAACATCCAAATCTGAAATATATACTGTAATAAAAGAAGAAATGGAGGGAAACATCATAGAATACCACCACACAGAAATAACAGACAACAACAAAAAGGCAAAGAAACAATGGAGACACAGCCTTACCAGAAAACTAAAGACAGAATGACAGGAAATCCTCACATATCAATAATCACCCTAAACGTAAATGGACTGAACTCACCAATAAAGAGACACAGAGTAGCAGATTGGATCAAAAAACTAAACCCAACCATATACAGCCTACAAGAGACACATCTCAGCTACAAGGACAAGCATAGACTCAAAGTGAAAGGGTGGAAATTGACACTCCAAGCAAATGGTACCCAGAGAAAATCAGGTGTAGCCATAATGATTTCCGATGAAACAGACTTCCGGGTGAAAAAGATAACAAGAGACAAAGATGGACATTTCATAATGGTAAAGGGGGCTATACAACAAGAAGACATAACAGTCATCAATATTTATGCCCCCAATCAGGGAGCACTTAAATATACCAAGCAACTACTAACAGAACTAAAGGGAGAAATTGACCAAAACACAATTATACTAGGGGACTTAAATACATCATTGACAGCTATGGATAGATCATCCAAACAGAAGATAAATAACGAAATCGCAGCTCTAAATGACACATTAGATGAATTGGACATAATTGACATATATAGAGCACTTCATCCTAAAACATCAGACTATACATTCTTTTCTAGTGTACATGGAACATTCTCAAGGATAGACCATATATTGGGACACAAAATCAGTCTCACCAAATTTAAGAAGATTGAAATCATACCAAGCATATTCTCTGATCACAAAGCTTTGAAATTGGATATCAACTGTGAAAAGAAAGCAGGAAAAATCACAAATACATGGAGATTAAACAACATAATTTTAAAGAACGACTGGGTCAAAGAAGAAATTAGAGGAGGGCTCAAAAGATACATAGAAACAAATGACAATGAAAATACATCCTACCATAATTTTTGGGACGCCGCGAAAGCAGTTTTAAGAGGGAAATTTATATCATTACAGGCCTATCTCAAGAAACAAGAAAAATCCCAAATAAATCACCTCATGTTACACCTTAAAAAACTAGAAAAAGAAGAACAAGCGAAACCCAAGGTCAGCAGAAGAAAGGAAATAACAAAAATCAGAGCAGAACTAAATAAAATAGAGAACAAAAAGACAATAGAAAAAATTAATGTGACAAAAAGCTGGTTCTTTGAAAAGATTAACAAAATCAACAAACCCTTGGCTAGACTCACTAAGATAAAAAGAGAGAAGACACTAATTTACAAAATCAGAAATGAAAAAGCGGAAGTTATCACGGACACCACAGAAATACAAAGGATTATCCAAGAATACTATGAAGGACTATATGCAACCAAATTTAATAACTTAGAAGAAATGGACAAGTTCTTAGAAAAATACAGCCTACCAAGGCTGAATCATGAAGAACTGGAAAATCTTAATAGGCCGATCACCAGTAACGAAATTGAATCAGTCATCAAAAACCTTCCCAAAATCAAAAGTCCTGGACCAGATGGCTTCACCAGTGAATTCTACCAAACCTTCAAAGAGGATCTAATACCAATCCTGCTCAAACTCTTCCAAAAATTTGAAGAAGAGTAAGTACTCCCTAACTCATTTTATGAGGCCAACATTACCCTGATACCAAAACCTGGTAAGGAGAACACAAAAAGAAAACTACAGACCTGTATCTCTGATGAATACAGATGCTAAAATCCTAAACAAAATTCTAGCAAATCGAATACAACAATGCATTAAAAAGATTATTCATCACGATCAAGTGGGGTTCATCCCCGGGGCACAAGGATGGTTCAACATTCGCAAATCCATCAATGTGATACATCACATAAACAAAATAAAGGACAAAAATCATATGATTCTATCAATTGATGCAGAAAGCATTTGATAAGATACAACATCCATTTATGATTAAAACACTTACTAAAATTGGTATAGAAGGAAAATACCTCAACATAATAAAGGCCATATACGACAAGCCCTCAGCTAATCTCATAATTAATGTTGGAAAGCTGAAGCCCTTTGCTCTACGTTCAGGAACACGACAAGGTTGTCCCCTATCACCTCTGCTTTTCAACATAGTGTTGGAAGTCCTCGCCAGAGCTATCAGGCAAGAGAAAGAAATAAAAGGCATCCAAATTGGGAATGAAGAAGTTAAATTGTCACTCTTTGCAGATGACATGATGCTATATATAGAAAACCCTAAAGACTCCACCAAAAAGCTATTAGAAACAATCAATGAATACAGTAAAGTTGCTGGCTACAAAATCAACGTACAAAAGTCCATTGCTTTGCTATATACCAACAATGAAATCTCAGAAAAAGAGATAGAAAAAACAATTCCTTTTGCAATTGCAGCAAAAAGAATAAAATACCTAGGAATAAACTTAACCAAGGATGTGAAGGATTTATATGCTGAAAACTATAAGACATTTTTGAAAGAAATTGAAGAAGACACAAAGAAATGGAAAGACATTCCGTGCTCATGGATTGGAAGAATCAACATAATTAAAATGGCCATATTACCCAAAGCCATATACAGATTTAATGCAATCCCCATTAAAATCCCAATGGCATTTTTTAAAGAAATAGAACAAAAAATCATCAGATTTGTTTGGAACCACAAAAGACCCCGAATAGCCAAAGCAATATTATAAAAAAAGAACAATACTGGAGGTATCACACTCCCAGATTTTTGCTTGTACTACAGGGCTACAATAATCAAAACAGCTTGGTATTGGCGGAAAAACAGACACATAGACCAATGGAATAGAATTGAGAACCCAGAAATAAAACCACATAAATATGGACAGATAATTTTTGACAAAGAAGCTAAAAACATACAATGGTGGAAAGACAGCCTCTTCAATAAATGGTGCTGGCAGAATTGGATAGCTACGTGCAAAAGAATGAAACTGGACTGCTATCTGTCACCATGTACCACAATTAATTCAAAATGGATCAAAGACTTAAGCATAAGACCTGACACAATAAACTGCATTGAAGAAAACATAGGTACTAAACTTATGGACCTTGGGTTCAAAGAGCATTTTATGAATTTGACTCCAAAGGCAATGGAAGTAAAAACTAAAATAAACAAATGGGATTATATGAAAGTGAAAAGCTTCTGCACAGCAAAAGAAACTATTGACAAAATAATGAGGCAACCAACTGAATGGGAGAAGATTTTCGCAAACAGTTCCTCTGATAAGGGGCTAATATCCAAAATATATAAGGAACTCATGAAACTCAACAACAAAAAAACAAACAACCCAATTGAAAAATGGACACAGGACCTGAGGAGACATTTCTCCAAAGAGGATATACAAATGGCAAATAGACATATGAAAAAATGCTCAACATCGCTAATCATCAGAGAAATGCAAATGAAAACCACAATGAGATATCACCTCACCCCAGTCAGAATGGCTTTCATCAACAAAACAAATCGTAACAAGTGTTGGAGAGGCTGTGGAGAAAAAGGAACTCTCATACACAGTTGGTGGGAATGCAGACTGGTGCAGCCGCTATGGAAGACAGTGTGGAGGGTCCTCAAGAAATTACGAATAGAATTACCATATGACCCAGCAATCGCTCTCCTGGGTATCTACCCCAAAAATATAAAAGCATTTCTCTATAGAGACATGTGTACGCCAATGTTCATTGCAGCTTTGTTTACGGTGGCCAAGACATGGAAACAACCAAAATGTCCTTCGATAGATGAATGGAGAAAGAAGTTGTGGTACATATACACAATGGAATACTGTTCGGCGTTAAGGAAAGATGATATAGGAGCATTTGTGACAACATGGATGGATCTCGAGAGAATAATGCTAAGTGAAATAAGTCAGACAGAAAAAGCAGAGAACCCTATGATTTCACTGATATGTGGTATATAAACCAAAAAGAACAAGACAAACAAATGAGAAACAAAAACTCATAGACACAGACAATAATTTAGTGGTTACCAGAGGGTAAGGGGGTAGGGGTGGGTGATGAGGGTAAAGGGGATCAAATATATGGTGATGGAAGGAGAACTGACTCTGGGTGATGAACACACAATGTGATTTATAGACGATGGAATACAGAATTGTACACCTGAAATCTATGTAAATTTACTAACAATTGTCACCCCAATAAAATTAATTAAAAAAAAAAGATTATTCATCATGACCAAGTGGGGTTTATCCCTGGGGCACAAGGATGGTTCAACATCCATAAATCCATCAATATGGTACATCGCATAAACAAAATAAAGGACAAAAATCATATGATTATACCAATTGATGCAGAAAACACATTTGAAAAGATACAACATCCATTTATGTTAAAAACACGTAATAAAATAGGTACAGAAGGAGAATACCTTAGCATAATAAAGGCCATCTGTGACAAGGCCTCAGCTAATCTCATAATTCATGGTGCAAAACAGAAGACCTTTGCTCTACGTTCAGTAACACGACAGGGCTGTCCCCTATCACCTCTGCTTTTCAACATAGTGTTGGAAGTCCTCGCTAGAGCTATCAGGCAAAATAAAGAAATAAAAGGCATCCAAATTGGGAATGAAGAAGATAAATTGTCACTCTTTGCAGATGACATGATGCTATATATAGAAAACCCTAAAGACTCCACCCAAAAGCTGTTAGAAACAAACAATGAATACAATAAAGTTGCTGGCTACAAAATCAACCTACAAAAGTCCATTGCTTTCCTATATACTAACAATGAAATCTCAGAAAAAGAGATAGAAAAAACAATTCCTTTTTCAATTGCAGCAAAAAGAATAAAATACCTAGGAATAAACTTAACCAAGGATGTGAAGGATTTATATGCTGAAAACTATAAGACATTTTTGAAAGAAATTGAAGAAGACACAAAGAAATGGAAAGACATTCCGTGCTCATGGATTGGAAGAATCAACATAGTTAAAATGGCCATATTACCCAAAGCCATATACAAATTTAATGCAATCCCCATTAAAATCCCAATGGCATTTTTTAAAGAAATAGAACAAAAAATCATCAGATTTGTTTGGAACCACAAAAGACCCCGAACAGCCAAAGCAATATTAAAAAAAAAGAACAATACTGGAGGTATCACAATCCCTGATTTTTGCTTGTACTACAGGGCTACAGTAATCAAAACAGCTTGGTATTGGCGGAAAAACAGACACATAGACCAATAAAACAGAATTGAGAACCCAGAAATAAAACCACATAAATATGGACAGATAATTTTTGACAAAGAAGCTAAAAACATACAATGGAGGAAAGACAGCCTCTTCAATAAATGGTGCTGGCAGAATTGGATAGCTACGTGCAAAAGAATGAAACTGGACTGCTATCTGTCACCATGTACCAAAATTAATTCAAAATGGATCAAAGACTTAAGCATGAGACCTGACACAATAAACTGCATTGAAGAAAACAGGTACTAAACTTATGGACCTTGGGTTCAAAGAGCATTTTATGAATCTGACTCCAAAGGCAATGGAAGTGAAAACTAAAATAAACGAATGGGATTATATGAAAGTGAAAAGCTTCTGCACAGCAAAAGAAACTATTGACAAAATAATGAGGCAACCAACTGAATGGGAGAAGATTTTCGCAAACAGTTCCTCTGATAAGGGGCTAATATCCAAAATATACAAGGAACTCATGAAACTCAACAACAAAAAAACAAACAACCCAATTGAAAAATGGACACAGGACCTGAGGAGACATTTCTCCAAAGAGGATATACAAATGGCAAATAGACATATGAAAAAATGCTCAACATCGCTAATCATCAGAGAAATGCAAATGAAAACCACAGTGAGATATCACCTCACCCCAGTCAGAATGGCTTTCATCAACAAAACAAATAGTAACAAGTGTTGGAGCGGCTGTGGAGGAAAAGGAACTCTCCCCTCAATTCTTTACAACAGCCAAAAGATTTTTAAAATAAAAATCTGTTATGTCACTTCACGAATTACTGCTTAAAATGCCTTAAAGGCCTTCTTTTGTACCTGTGTGAACTGACCCATATTTACTCTCTGCAGTCCCTCCACACTAGATATTAAATTCCTCGAAATTGTCATGTTTCCTCCTAGTACAACCCCCATTTTCTTTTTTAGGAGGGCGCCGCTCACAGTGGCCCATGTGGGAATCAAACTGGTAACCTTGGTGTTATTAGCACCACTCTCTAACCAACTGAGCCCACCAGCCACCCCTACAAACCGTTTTTTCTATTTACAACATTATTCATCTTTCCCCGTGAAATCTTTAGCACCTACTCATCCCTCAGAACTCATCTCAAGGAAGACCTACTTTAGTTCTCAAGCTAAGTAAAAACCCATTCTTACATGTTTTCATTATACTAAGAACCTTTCTGCTAGTGGAATTTTACACTTATTTGTGATTCTTTGATTAATGTATGCTCCCTAGATAATAACAACATGTAAGTTCTATGAGAAAAATAAGGTAACTGTGAAACAGTTTTTGTTAGCACAGTGCCTTGCATGTAGTAAGTGCTCAATAAATATTTGTTAAATAAATAAATAGTTTAATCTTTATTTTTAGAGTTATTTACATTATCTAGCACAATGCTGAGTTAGAGCATAATCAATACTTTGGGAAACATATCTTGATATCAGACCCAGAATTGAACAACAACAACAAAGGTCAGGATTTCCACATTTGCTTTTCAACAATTAACTTAAATTTGGTGTTTTAAATTTACAAATAAAAACAGAAAATTAAAAAGAATACAGTGTCCAGTTTTTTAAAAATGCAGAAATAATGAAAATGTGGATAAATGAAAACATCAGATCAAATGCAGTAACTGTTCTTTTACATGAAGAAATTGAAAAGTGTAGCATTCTGTTTAAAATATTCTTGATTAACAGTGAGTTTACATATTTGCCAAGTGTTGAAGACCTAGAATAAGATAAATAAAACAAAAACATGCAACAGTAAAACTATACTGGGCCTCCAGAAACAGACCTTAGATACAGAGAACAAACTGATGATTGCCACATGGGCGGGGGGTTAGAGGGTGGGGTGAAAAAGGGGAAGGGATTAAGAAGTACACATTGATAGTTACAAAATAGTTACAGAGATGTAAAGTACATCATAGGGAATATAGTCAACAATATTGTAATAGCCATGTACAGTGCCAAGTGTGTACTAGACTAATGGGGGATCACTTCATAAATTCCATAAATGTCTGATCACTATCCTGTATACCGGAAACTAATATGCAATAATATGAAATGTCAACCACAATTTAAAAATTAAGTATCAGGGCCGGCCTGGTGGCTCAGGCGGTTAGAGCTCCATGCTCCTAACTCCGAAGGCTGCTGGTTCGATTCCCACATGGGCCAGTGGGCTCTCAACCACAAGGTTTCTGGTTCAACTCCTCAAGTCCCTCAAGGGATGGTGGGCAGAGCCCCCTGCAACTAAGATTGAACACGGGACCTTGAGTTGAGCTGCCTCTGAGCTTCCGGATGGCTCAGTTGGTTGGAGCACGTCCTCTCAACCACAGGGTTGCCGGTTTGACTCCCACAAGGGATGGTGGGCTGTGCCCCCTGCAACTAGAAACGGCAACTGTATCTGGAGCTGAGCTGCGCCCTCCACAATTAAGACTGAAAGGACAACAACTTGAAGCTGAACAGCACCCTCCACAACTAAGATTGATAGGACAACAACTTGACTTGGAAAAAAGGCCTGGAAGTACACACTGTTCCCCAATAAAGTCCTGTTCCCCTTCCCCAATAAAATCTTTAAAAAAAATTAAATATCAAATGGGGGAAAAGTTGAAGGGGAATTAGAATTCAAATTTCCAGTTATAAAATAAATGAGTCATGGGGATATAATATACAGCATAGAGCATATAGTCAATAATAATGTAATAACATTTTACTGTGTCAGATGGTTACTAGACTTACAATGGTGATCACTTCTTTAGGTATATAAATCTTGAATAACTATGGTATACATCTGAAACTAATATGTTAGTATATTAGCAATATTTTAATAAAATATTTTAAAAGAAAAAAAGTATACTGAGCTTACCTACAATATATTTTCAGGATTTAGAATACACTTTAAGATCTTATGTCGCTCTAGAATTAGCACCGTGAATACCAGTTATCACTGTCTTCCAGACTGTCTGGGTAGAGATGTTTAATGAAATATTGCAGTTAGGAGAGCATATCTTAATGTTTTCTTATAGCAATAGATCTAGTTATGACTAGAAGTAAGGATCTGATGGTGATCTTCATTAACACATGCATGTTCCTTCAGTAGCAGGTGTCAAAACAGAAAACTAACTGGACAGCTACATACAAGAGAATGAAAACGGACCATTATCTGCACCATTTACAAAAACAAATTCAAAATGAATTAAAGTCTCCAGTGTAAAACCTGAAACCAAAAAGCTCCTAGAAGAAAACATAGGCAGTAAACTCTCTGACATTGATCTTAGCAATGTTATTTTCTGGATATGTCTCCTAAGGCAAGGGCAACAAAAGCATAACTAAACAAACTGGATTACATCAAACTAAAAAGCTTTGGCACAGCGAAGGAAACCATCAGCAAAACAAAAAGGCAGCCTACTAATGGTAAAAGATATGTGCAAACCAAACATTTGATAAGAGGCTAATATAGAAATTATATGCAGAATATACAAGATTTAGTATCAAAAATATTTTGATTAAATGATGGGCAGAAAGGTTGAATAAGTATTTTCCCAAAGAAGACATATAGATGACAAACAAGCACATGAAAAGATGCTCAACAGAGGCGACCAGATGATTCAGTTGGTTAGAGTGCGAGCTCTCAACAACAAGGTTGCCAGTTCAATTTCTGCTTGGGATGGTGGGATGCACCCCCTGCAACTAAAGATTGAAAACGGTGACTGGACTTGGAGCTGAGCTGCGCCCTCCACAACTAGATTGAAGGACAATGACTTGGAGCTGATGGGCCCTGGAGAAACACACTGTTCCCCAATAAAAATTTTTAAACAAAGATGCTCAGCAGCACTAATCATCACAGAAATGGAAATCAAAACCGTGACATACCTCCCTCACACCTGTCAGAAAGGCTATTACCAAAAAGACAAAAAATAATAAGTGGTGGTAGGGATGTGGAGAAAAGGGAACCTTAGGAAACTGTTTGCAGGAATATAAAATGGTGTAGTCACTATAGAAAACAGTATGAAAGTTCCTCAAAAATTTAAAAATAGAACTACCATATGACCCACAATTTCAAAGAGAACAAAAACACAAACTTGAAGTGATATATGAAGCCCTATGTTCATTGCAGCATTATTTACAACAGACAAGATATGGAAGCAACCTAAATGTCCATTGATAGATGAATGGATAAAAATTTGACATATATACACACACACACACATATGTATGTATATATATTTTACTCAGCCATAAAAATAATGAAATCTTGCCATTTGTTCAACATGGATGGACCAAAAGAGTATTATATTAAATGAAATAAGTAGGCAAGACAAAGACAAATACCATATGATTTTATTTATATGGGAAATCTTAAAGAATGAAGCAAATGAACAAACAAAACAGAAGCAGACTCAGATACAAAAAACAAACTGGTGGTTACCAGAGTAGGGAGCGGTTGGGGGATAGATGAGGGGTTTTAAGAGATGAAGGGATTAAGGTACAAACTCCAACCATAAAATTAATAAGCCATGGGGGTGTAATGTACAGCATAGGGAATATAGTCAATAATACTGTAATAACTTTGTATGGTGACAAATAATAACTACACTTATCATAGGGATCCTTTCCTAATGTCAATATCAAATATCATATATCAATATTGAATCACTATGATGTACACCTGAAATGAATAGAACATTGTATGTCAATTATGTGCCAATGGAAAAATAAAACAATACAATTGGGTGTGAACCTGTACAAATTCATATTTTCATTTGGCAGAAAGATGTGCACCCTCTAAAAGGTCCAGTCTGCAGATGGGTATTGCATTGCAAGTATCCAATACCAAATGGCCAGGCATTGTGGGAAACCTTTTAACATCTATCCTGGTTTTTGTACAATGCTAGGGAGTCTTATTCCACCATTTACTATACTACAGTGGATCACATTCAATATGATTTTATTTAGTTATTATATCCAAAGCTACTAACAGAGAATGTGAAGTGTATCAACTGAGCCATGAATATGAGAAAAATTGTAAAGCAACGACTGATGTTTAAGTACGACCAATTAAAACAAAAGAAGAAAACCTAATACAGTATCTTTCATTTGATGTTCACTTAACATATACTATTGTGTAGGAGCATTGACATAGAAACACATTTTGAGGCAGAAAATTTCAGCAATCATTATATGTAACTTTAATATATAACAGTTTTCAGCTAATGGGGCCAGTGTTTTAGCAACTAAACTGTGTCTATTTGATGAAATATGCAGATTCAAATGAGTTGAACAATTCATTTTTACCTTCCACTTTGGGACTTTGAAGAGTTAATTAATTCATCAAAAAAGGCACAGTAATCTACCTACCTGGATTTTTTATTTTGCCTCCCCCCTCCAGGAAGCTCTAAGGATTGTTTTTTTTAAGTTTATTGATATAGTTTTTTTATTATGTGACATTGGTTAGTGAAATTATATAGGTTTCCAGTGAACAATTCTATAATATATCAACTATATACTGCATTGTGTGTTTACACCCAGAGTCAGTTCTCATTCCATCACCATATAATTGACCCCCTTTACCCTCATCTACCATTCCGAATCCCCCTTATACTCTGGTAACCTCGAAACTGTTCTTTGTATCTATCAGTTTTGTTTGTTTGTATGCCTTGTCCATTTGTTGCTTTCAGTTTTATATGCCACTTACGAGTGAAGTCATATGGTTCTTGACTTTTTCTGTCTGACTTATTTTGCTTAGTATGATAATCTCAAGATCCAACCATGCTGTTGCAAATGGCAGTATTTCATCTTTTCTTATGGCTAAGAAGTGTTCTATTCTATATGTGTACCACATCATGTTTATACAATCATCTACTGAGGGACACTTCGGTTGTTTCCATGTCTTGGCAACTGTGAATAATGCTGTAATTAACATAGGGGTACATATATTTTAACAGATAAGTGTTTTTAGATTTCTTGGGTAGATATCCAAAGAGGGATTGCTGGGTCATATAGTTCTATTCTTAAATTTTTGAGAAACCTCCATACTGTTTTCCACAGTGGCTGTGCCTGTTCAAATTCCCACCAGCAGTGTATGAGGGTTCCTTTTTCTCCACAGCCTCTCCAACACTTGTTATTACTCGTCTTATTGATAATAGTCATTTTAGCAGGTGTGAGGTGGTATGTCATTGTGGTTTTGATTTGCATTTCCCTAATAGCTAGTGAAGTTGAGCATCTTTTCGTATATCTCTTGGCCGTTTGAATGTCTTCCTCGGAGACGTGTCTGTTCAGGTTCTTTGCCCATTTTTTATTAGATTTTGTTGCTATTGTTGAGTTTTATGACATCATTATATATTTTGGATATTAGCCCCTTATCGGAGGTGTTGTTTGCAAATATCTTCTTCCATTCGGTTGGTTGCCTCCTTGTTTTGTTGACAGTTCCCTTTACGGTGCAGAAGCTTTTTGATTTGATATAGTCCCATTCATTTATCTTTACTTTTACTTCCCTTGCCTTTGGACAAGGACAAATTCATAAATTCTTCTCTAAGACCAAGAACAATAAGTTTAGTACCTGTTTGCTTCTATGCAACATATTCTTTCAGGTCTTATGTTTAGGTTTTTGATCCATTTTGAGTTAGTTTTGGTATATGGTGACAGATAGCATTCTAGTTTTATTATTTTGCACGTGGCTTTCCAGTATTCCCAGGATCATTTATTGAAGAGGACTTTTTTCTCCGTTGTATGATTTTGGCTCCTTTGTCAATAATTATTTGCCTGTCTATACATGGTTTTGTTTCTGGGTTTTCAATTCTGTTCCATTAGTCTGTGTTTCTGTTTTTCTGCCAATACCATGCTGTTTTGATTATTGTCACTTTGTAGTATTGATATAATTTGAAGACAGGAGTGTGATGCCTCAGGCCGTGTTCTTTTTTCTTAGGATTGCTTTGGCTATTTGTGTTTTTTGTGATTCCACAAAATTCTAAAGATTATTTGTTGGGTTTATTTTTGAAATGCCATTGGGATTTTTATGGGGATTGCATTGAATATGTATATTCTTTAGATAATATCACCATTTTTACTATATTGATTATTCCAATGCATGGACATGAATATTTTTCCATTTCTTTGTTTCTTATTCAATTTCTTTTAATAATGCCTTATATTTTCCAGTATATAGGTTTTTCACATCCTTTGTGAAGTTTATTCCTAGGTATTTTATTCTTTTCACTGCAATTGCAAAAGGATTTTTTTTCTTTTTTTTTTTCTGGAATTTCATTTACTATATAGGAACATGATGGCATTTCAACATCAATTTTGTATCCCACAACTTTACTGTACTCATTTATTGTTTCTAATAAATTATTGGTGGGGTCTTTAGGGTTGTCTCTATGAAGAATCACGTAGTTTGTAAAAAATTATAATTTGACTTCAGTCCCAATTTGGATGTCTTTTTTTTTTTTTCTTTCTCTTGCCTGATTGCTCTGGCTAGGACTTCCAATACTAGGTCGAATAACAGTGATGAGAGGGGGCATCCTTGTCTTTTATCTGATATTAGAGGTGAAACTTCCAGTTTTTCACCATTAAGTATGATATTAGCTGTGGGTTTGTCATATATGACCTTTATTACATTGAGGTACTTTGCTTCTATATCCATTTTATTGTTTTAATCATAAATGAATGTTGTATCTTGTCAAATGCTTTTTCTGTGTCTATTGATATAAGCATGTGTTTTGTGTGTGTGTGTGTGTGTGTGTTTATTACTTTCAGGTGCACAAGACAAGGTAATACTTAGACGTTCATCATTTATATCCCTCACACTGTGGACCCCCTTCTCCCCATCCCCCCATCCACTATCCCTCCGACATTGCACCGAGACGTCACATTATATATATAAAATTATAGTTGGCATTCATTATTGTTCAGCTTCAGGTGTACAGTACATTGATCAAGCATCTACATCTTCACTGAGGTGGTCTCCCAAATGGGACACGTGTCTATCAGATACCCTACAAAATCTTTACAACATTATTGATTACATCTCCCAAATTATTTTTCAAAAACCCTGAGGCCATTTTGTGGTTACCAACTGTTTTCTAATCCCCTCACCTTTCCCCTTATCCCCACCACCCCGTCCATCTAACAACTGTTTCTGATTAGTTCATTCACTCATTCTTTTCTTTAGATTCCGCATATAAGTGAGATCATATGGTACTTGTCTTTTTCTTTCTGACTTATTTTGCTTAACATAATGTTCTCTAGATCCATCCATGTTGTTGCAAAGAGTAAGATTTCTTTTTTCTTTATGGCTGCGTAATACTCCATTGTATAAATGTACCACAGTTTCTTAATCCAGTCATCTACCGATGGGCATTTCGGTTGTTTCCATGTCTTGGCTATTGTGTATAGTGCTGCAATAAACATAGGAGTGCATACAGATTTTTGAATTGGAGTTTTGGATTTCTCCGGATAGATGTCTAGGAGTGGAATTACTGGAACATAGGGTAGTTCCATTTTCAGTTTTCTGAGATACCTCCGTACTGTTTTCCATAGAGGCTGCACCAATCTGCAATCCCACCACCAGTGCACAAGCGTTCCCTTTTCTCCACATCTGCGACAGCACTTGTTGTTTGTTGACTTATTGATGATAGCCATTTTGACTGGGGTGAGGTGGTATCTCACCCCTTATCAGATATATCATTGCCAAATATCTTTTCCCTTTCAATAGGATCCCTTTTTGTTTTATTGATGGTTTCCTTTGCTGTGAAAAAACTTTTCAGTTTGATGTAATCCCACATGTTTATTTTTTCTCTTCCCTCGCACGAGGGGATATATCAGTAAAAATCTTACTCCGGGTAATGTCCATGAAGTTTCTTCCTATATTTTCTTCTAGATAGTTTATGGTTTCAGATCTTACATTTAAGTCTTTAAGCCATTTTGAATTTATTTTTGTATATGGTATAAGGAGGTGGTCCAGCTTCATTTTCTTGCATGTGTCTGTCCAGGTTTCCCAGTACCATTTATTGAACAGACTGTCTTTACCCCATCATACATTCTTGTTTCCATTGTCTTAGATTAAATGGGCATATAGGCATGGATTTATTTCTGGACTCTATTCTGTTCCATTGATCTATGTGTCTATTTTTTATGCCAGTACCATGCTGTTTTGATTACTGTAGCCTTGTAGTATAATTTGAACTCAGGTATCGTTATACCTCTCACTTTGTTCTTATTTCTCAAGATTGTTGAGGCTATCCGGGGTCTTTTATAAGCATGTGGTTTTTATCCTTTATTTTGTTTATGTGGTTGTATCATATTGATCAATTTGCATATTTTGAACCATCCTTGTGCCCCTGGAATGAACTCTAGTTAATTGTGATGTATAATCTTTATAATATTTTGTTGTATTTGATTTGTTAATAGTTCGTTTAGGATTTTTTCATATGTATTCTTCAGATATTGGTCTGTAGTTTTCATTGTTTGTGTTATCCTTAACCAAGTTTTGGTACCAGGGTAATGTTGTCCTCATAAAATGAGTTAGGTTGTATCAGGCAGCTCTATGTATTGGTTAGTCTACATTTTGAGCTGAACCCACATCATGTATTCTAGTACCCAAACAATGTCACCCTATTTGCACAATATCTTAAACCACTCTCCCATTAGACTAATTTAATGTCCCGAAAAGAGTATGTAGTAAGGGAAAGGAATGATATTGGGCTACTAGTGTGGATGGAGGCCTAAAGGAGTTTGATTACAGCCAGAAAGTAGGACTAGTTTTGACAATGAACAACAATAAGGCTAACAATAAGGGAAAGAATAAACACAAGATTCCACATATAGTTTATAGAACCATTTTGCTCAATAATGTCTCCTAACCTCCTTATATACCCACAGGCCATTGCTATGGTTTGAATGTTTGTGTCCCCCACTCAAATTAATATAGTGAAATCTTAGGGTAGAGCTCCCATTAATGGAATTAGTATTTTTATAACAGAGATTCCACAGAAATCCCTCCACCACTTCCTCTCTGTGAAGACATAGCAAGAATGTACTGTCTATAAAGTAGGAAGAAAACCTTCATCAGAATGTGACCATTTTTGCTCCATGATATTGGATTTCCAGCTTCCAGAACTGTGAGAAACATATTTTGTTTTCTATAAGGCACACAGTCTGTGGCTTTTTTCTTTTTTTTTTTATAGCAGCCCAAGCTGACTAAGACAAACAACTAAGCAACCTATTAGCTTTCTGGGACCTTGTAGATGTATGAAGAATTGGAATTTATTTTTATGTAGTAGTTATAATAGCTTCTGATATTTTGGGTTTGATAATATCACAACTGACATTTTATTGAGTGAGTTCATTCTAAGACTTACCCAATTCCTGAAGAAGCTATGTAAGACCTGGGTAAATAGTACAACTCACTCAAGAATAAATGTCTGTGACTCCAAGAGTAATCCAACTGTGTAAATTAGCATGAATTACAGAGATGCTTAAAAAGGTCTGACCCATACACAGATAAGAGTATAGGTCTTCAAATTAAAAGTGGGTGAATATGTCAATAGTACATAAATGTGTATTTGCGTGGGTTCAAAAAGAAAAGAATTGAAGTTGATATGCATGTATAAATGGAGAAAAAAAGCACTACCATCTCCTTAAAACCAAACCAAACTGAATTCCGAGGTCTCCCTGAATTTGACAAAGCCGCATTTAAGATAGTGGCCTCTTCAGCTTTGCAATCTTCTATGATTGCACGGCTGGTTCACAACTACATCCTGCCACTCCAATCCTGCCATTTGTTTGGCCCAGTTATTTAGAATGATTTTTCTTTGTGAAGTGAACAATATCAACTATTGTCATTTTTTTCAGCAATTTGTATGATTATGCCTAGTAACTAACAAGTGTATTGTACTTCTAGACTAAGGTTTTTCAACAACATCACTATTGACATATGGGGCCAGACAATTCTTTGTTGTGGGGAATTGTCCTCTACATTATAAATGTTTAGTATCATGAGTGGCCTAGACCCACTAGATGTCAAATAACATCTTGCCTTCCTAGTTGTTTTAACCAAAAATAACTTTATACATTGCCAAATGTCCCCTAGAGGACAATATTACTCCCAGTTGAGTACCACTGCTCTGCACAAAAATTTACTCAGTTACGTACATCTTAAATTACTCCCTCAACAAATTCACTTTCCCTTTTAATGGAATAATTGGCTACTATATATATGGTCCAATACTGGTTGCTATTTGGAAATTTTGGAGTACAGTTAAAGAATGGAAGTATTGCCACTGTAGAGTGGATTTTAGCTATTCATTTAACTTGGGTTTCAAATAAAGCCATGAATATTAATTTGAATGTTTATTCTATGTTCCCAGACATGGAAATACACACACACACACACACAATCAATACATATACAATTTATGTCTTCTATCTGCACAACCACATCTTCATTTATGACTGCATATGTGTGATTCAAAACAATTATTTAATATGCTAAAATATGCAGAATAAGACGTTTTTATTTGATACATTTTTTCTCCCCTTACCCTTTTCTCTGACAAATATTTCCCTAAGGTTCAACTGTGGCAGGGATGGAGAAGGGAGTCCTTCATGGAGAACTCATTGAGCTGCTTAGCCCAACAGCATAAATTTGATCTTGTAATTAGTATTCAACTCAGCATCTTGGACAGAAACCAGTGTTACAGCCAAGAGGTGGTTTAAATCACATAAATCATAGATCAATGACAGAACTCGAAGCACTGGATAGATTACAAAAATAAAGCTTCAGTTAGAAATAGATTAACTGTTTCCCTGCAGGAATTTTTTAATCCCCCTAAAATACATAAGACAAATAAAATTAGATCTAATCATTTTGTAGCATATACATATAATGTGAGTTGAAATGTACTTTTCCTTCACAGCCATGTTGAAGTTTTGGAACTGTGGAAATGTATATGCACTTTCTACCCATGAAAACATTCCATATTTCTAATAGTTCATTTTTGCATGATATTATAAGAGCACAAAATGCATTTATTATAGTAGCCACTGTGATATAGAAACTGTTTTACATTATTTTATGAGCATCAGACTTTTAACTTAAAACTCAAACTAAAAAAGTGTGTTTCTAATTTTAAGAAACAATGGATATATTTTAGTCTGATTCTTGTAACTACCAAAATGTACATGGATTTTGAGGTTACAGTAAATAAAACTACTAAAAATGCTAAGTTGTATGAATTTTATAATAAGAAATCATTTCATTCTCCAATAACCATCTCATTAGCTCTTTTCCCTATTTTTCTTTTGGAATTCAGAATTATTCAAAACTATGCAAAATGACTTGTGATTTTCAAATGTGGCATATTATAAAGGTCTCAATAAAATTGACAATTTAATTTTAAGTGCCATTAAACATTGTTTAAAATCCAAAATTCAGGTCCTTCTACTTTTAAGTAGAAATAGTTTTTATTCCTGACACTGAGGAATATACCCACAATAAAAACAGGAAGTTTTTCTACTATAATTCCAGACCACTAAAAACAAAAATCAAATAGGTAAAATGCAGGGTTCAGACACATAATGCTGTCATTTTGGACAATTTTTTTTGGAGTTGGTAATTAACTTGTAAATTCAAACCACTGAAAAAAAATGATAAAATATAATGAAAGAAAAATGAAATCTATACAACTGAATTTGCAAATGTTACTCAAAAGAAAAAAAACCTAATTACAATTTTTCTAGTATATACCAATTACAGAATTACTACCAACATATTAAAAATGTCTTTGTGTTAAAATGCAGACAACATATAAGCAAACATTTTCACTGTTTTTTCTCTTGAGTTTTATACTTACAAAATATTCTTGTAGCACCTCATTATGAGGAAAATGCAAATACCTCCAGATCATAATTACTTTACTAAACAAGAAGGTAAAAAATCCACTGTCTTAAGCAATAAAGATTTTTGTTTCTGTATTTTTAAAATATGGGTACTCAAAGGGGAAATTCAATGTTAAAGTATTGCTACTAATCGCAACATAAAAAGAAAATGTCTATTAGTCTGAACTGGAAGAAAGCATGCTGCTATCTACTGCTTCAAAACACTATTTGCTACCTGGTCAAGTTAGATTTATTAAGTTCTATCATTATAAATGTCTCAAAAAATCATGTAAAATTCAGGGTGTATCCTTGGTGCTTGGCCTCATTTATGTAAATCTACAGTTATTAAATAAAAATAGAATATTGTAATATAAAATTCTATGTTCCTTTTTGGATCCAAAGTCTCCAAGACTGTGGTTAAGTTATTCCAAATCATATCAGTTTCCACTCGGTCTACTCTAATTCACACCTTAACATTTGTCTAAAAATATAACATATGTAAATAGATTCATTATATAAGAAAACCTTGCTCACATTACTAGAGATCCACTTAAGGAATATTATTAATAACTACCCTCAGGGTGCTCAGTCATGCTCTGTCAATAGGTTAAAAATCGCAATACCTTCTTTTTTTAATTAAAGCTTATTGGGTTGACAATTGGTAGGAAAGTTATATAGATTTCAGGTGTACAATTCTGTGTTACATCATCTATAAATCCCATTCTGTGTTCACCACCCAGAGTCAGTTGTCTTTCCATCACCATATTTGACCCTGTTTACCTTCATCTATCACACCCCTCACCCCCTTACCCTCTAGCAACCAGAAAACCATTTGTTTGCCTTGTTCCTTTGTTGTTTTCAGTTTTACATACCACATATCAGTGAAATTATGTGGTTCTCTACTTTTTTCTGTCTGACTTATTTAGCTTAGCATAATAATCTCAAGATCCATCCATGTGTCGCAAATGGCACTATATCACCGCACAATACCTGCTTTTGATAGTTTTAGACAGTAATAGTTCAAGGTCTTGATTGTTTAGATATATATAATGGACAATAGACAGACACACTCAAGTTTAAAAGAGAATTATTATTTTCCAAAAATGCCATAGAATCTTCTTAGGTTAAAAAAAAAGTCACAATAAAATAGAAACTACTATTTCAAGTTGTGAACAGACATTCAAAATCGGCATTTGAAATATTTCTTATCAACCATTAGGTATGAATATTCTGGAGTTTGTTAAGTCTTTCTTCCTTGCAGTTTAAAAGAAGTAAAAGGAAGCCACATCAGTATTCACCTGATGAAACATGTGAGACATTAAATGAATGAAGCAGAAAATGCAGCCATAAAAGTTCATCATCATTTTATCCAGTAATGCCATTATGTCAGTTTCTAAGTCAAATTTTTCATCCAAAATGAAAATAGCTAATATATCATTGAGATTTTTAAAGGGATTCAGACTCTCAAGTATGTATGCATTTTAATGATTCTGGATACCAAATGTTTTATAAGGAAAAATAAAGAAAGAGGGAAAAGTTTGGGAAACTCTACCAGATCTGATCTGGTGCAAACTAATGGAATTTTTAAATACCACCTAATGCAAAGCACACTCTATAGCTAGTCTTAAGATTAAAAGCTTTTCAGGTTGCTATCTTGGGAAATTTCTTTCAAGGAAATTACTACAAAGCCTTGTTTTAGTACGCTCCCCTACTGTGCTTCCCACTGTGTTTTTTTAATAAGGAAAGCTACCCATCCATAGAGGTGTAACACTCCTGTTCTCCATGCTTCAGTGTCTAGCAGCAGGCAGATACAGTAGACACTCGGATGTTTGACTCTTTAATTTTCACTCCATAATGTTGATGCCTGCTTTTGCTGACTGATGCATGTATCTTTGTGGTTGTTTAATTATGAGTGGGCACAGATTTTCCTCACCCATAATCTCCCCCCATTCCAGTCACCATCAGACAAAACAGTACATAATCTAAGGTGTCTTTATGTATATAAGGTAATAGATATTTAGTGTAATCATAACAAAAAATCAACCTGTATGGTTCAAATGATTGAAAACCAGGTGGCAAAAGTAATTACATAGGATAAAATTATTTTATTATTAATATGTATAAAGTAAACATCAGAAGCGACTTTAAAATTATAAATTTTAATTTATTTTACATTTTCAAGACATGCAGAAAAACAGCTGTCAAATAAATATCATTAAAAATATTATGGAGGGCTTTTAAACTATCAAAATTTGTTCTCATACCATAAAAATTCACACTATCAGAATTAAATTAACAGAGAAGGAAAACATTTTTAGCAAATAGGGATCTCTTTACTTGTTATTCCAAGGTAGAATACAACATCGGTTGTCTCTTTTTGGGGGAAAAAGGACATAGATCTCTTTTTTTTTCCAAAAAAAAAATCAAAAAATAGTGTTTTACTCAAAACAAGAAAAAATAAATGTATACTGACCAATAAGAAGACCTATTGCGCATTACACATTTAGGCAACCAACTATGGATTTGGCTGTTTTCAGATTAGTTTACTCTGTCCTTAGAGATACTTTGTGTTATTGCGTAACAAAAACTTAGTTCTTGATAAATACTAAAATTCCTGCCTCCTAGAGAGTTGTGTATTGTTTTTAAAGTCCTAGATATGGCCATCAGGTTGAGGCAAGCATTCTTGTGACCAATTTTCTTTACTACCAAAATTAGTTACACTAGGAATATGTGTATTTATTCTAAGTTCTTCAGAATTGGTAACATAGATATTGTAAAAAGACATGTGGAAACTGTAAAATCCTCTGCAAATTCAGAAAATATACATGCTATTTATATCAATTATTTATAGAATATTACTTCTTCTCTCCACATTACATACCCACAAGAGAGTATACACTGACTCACTGACCCAGTGAAGAAAAACATAAAAAGCAGTATTTTCCATGATTTTTGTTTCTGATTTTTATAATTAATAGTAACAGAAATACTTTGCTTAAAAAGAGTATTTTGAAAAAGATTCTTACATTCAAAGATAGTCAATGGATTCTAATTCATTTTAATGTTCAAATATCAAATAAATAGCAAGGATTTTTAAGAATGGTGATTGAATTTCACATGTAATTAAATTAGAATTCGTAGATAAAAATGAGGTTGTACAAAGACTAGTGGTATAGTGCCACCAGTATTGGGTTGTGCTGCATCCATGACAACAGAATGGAAGGTTGCTTTTAATACTATTATCTTACATACTCAAGCTGAATGCTAATGCAACCATACTGAGAAAAATCAAGTCTCAGATCTGAAGCCACTGAACTTATATACACTATGCATAGAGTTGCAAATATAGAAAGGTATAGAAGACTAATATTACAGCATGAAAACCTCTCAGAAGGCCATTCATTATTTCAAAATTTACATAGATGGGCTAATTGTCAAATTTTCAAAGAATATTTATTGATGCAAAAACAAATTCAGTAAAAAGGAATGCTTTATTGCTAGTTTGCTTTTAAGTGCATAATCAGCAAACTAAGAGATTATTCAATGTTCCTCTGCAGTAAAACTGAAAATTGATTATTTCTTTCAAATAAACATTGACTCAATAGCATATTGTCTAAGCTACCTTTGAAAAAGAGCCAGAGAAAAAGGGAAGCAAAATACAACTGTATATATCTTTTACTGATTTGGTTAAATAAAGCTTAGCTGCCTTTTTAAACATAAAACCACAGGAATACAGTAATCAAATTTCAGAGGATAGATAGATAGATAGATAGATAGATAGATAGATAGATAGATAGATAGATAGAGAGTTATTGTATGAATCCCTCGTCTGAGATAATCCCATATTGAACACAAAGTATCCAGGTGACAGTAACTTAGTAAAGTCCATGACTAATCTTGGCTATCTTACGATGGAGACTCTAATTACATTATTGGTAACCTTGCCATCTTCTCAGAAACTCAGAGAACACTTCCAGAAATCCTTTTCCTATATGGTAGTTCATTTTCCTTCTCTAATGGAATGATTTTTGCATCTATACACAGGCAATGTGAAATACAAAATTGAGAATAATTGCATCCAGTATAAAATGCAAAGACAGAAATAAATGCCCATAGTGTAGAGCATTGCTTCCAAAGAGCAACCTCATGAATTAGTTCAGAGAGTTACATGTTTAGTTCCAAGATTCCTTTCCACACTGTCCACTTTGACAGTGACTATACTGGAATCTTTAGTAATAAATTTAGATTACACTGTTCTGTGGAATAATTTGAAATGTGAAATATTGGTCTTAAATTAGGTATCAAATAAATCTGAAATTATCCCTTCTTCCATTTACTTTGCTTTATGAAATACTCAGTGTACGGTTGTTACTGAGTCAAAAGTGAGCTATTTGTCTTGCCTGGTAATCTACATTCATTTAGTATAATGGATAATTACCAAGCTTTCTTCTTCTTCATAAATATACTAACATAGTCAGATCGTTGTACAAATATAGCCGATATCCACATTCATGTATTTTCTCTCATTTATTCAATAAATGTTTATCAAGTATTTACTGTGTATGTCAACTACCAAACTTCCTAACAAGAAGTAGTAGTGCAATATAGTATCATGGACACTAGTGCCAAACTACATGTATTTAAAATTCAATTTTAACATTTAATGGAGCTGTGTGGCCTAGGGTAAGTTACTTGATCTCTCTGTACCTCTGTTTTCTCATCTGTAAAATGAGAATGATAATATTACCTATCCATAGGGTGTTATAAGGATTAAATTAGGTAATTGAAGTAAAGCACTCAGCCTAAGAATCATTGCATATAAACGCTAAAAAGGATTTCTTAGCATAATTCTTCTTCTTCCAGATGAATCACCAATAAACCATGTAAAGACTGGAACTACAGTCCAACGATGACGAAGACTGCAATCATAAGTAAAATTCTGATACAGGACAGAAATTGGATAAAGGGGATCAAATATATGATGATGGAAAGAGAACTGACTCTGGGTGGTGAACACACAATGTGATATATAGGTGATGTATTACAGAATTGTACATCTGAAATCTATGTAACTTTGCTAACAGTTTTCACTCCAATAAAATTTAATTAAAAACAACATTAAAAGGGAAGAATATGAGGCTCCCATATAAGAGTGACCTCAGCAATAGTGGATTCATATTGCTGATTGTTTTAATCTTTGAATCCAACTACTATACATGACTAAAAAAGACTACCTGGAATAACAACAAGGACCTTAAATTTTAACATTTTATTGCCAATATGCCAAGTTACTACATGGAGTGCTTTGTTTATTATAACAAACCAGACTTGTTTTTACATAACAGTTAATTTATCTTTTTGTATGTGTCTTCCCCTATCCTCCTGCCCATCCACCCAATGTGTATTTTCCTTTCCTTAAATCATTGCTCAACACCTACCTTCTCTAGGGTCTTTCCCTCTCACTAGTTTTGACTATTCTCTATCTGGTCAACTTTAAACCCTCCTTTCTACTTCAACATACCATAGTATTGAATCAGACAAAGATAGTTTTTCCTATTATAATGATATTAGTAGTTAATATTCATGGAACACTTACTATGTAGCAGGATCATTGCTAAGCAATTTGCAGTTATCTTATTTAATCTTTATAATAACTCTATGGTATAAGTCTTGTTATTGTCATACTCATTTTATAAAAAATTGAGGCTCAGAGATGATTGGTGATTTCATCTTCAGTGTAGAGAACAGATTCAATAATTTTTGTGTTCCCCAATATAGTGAACTGCCCTTGTGGAGCCTTAAGAAATGTTTAAAGAAATGTTATCTTTGCCATTGTCTTATTTCAATATTTTTATATCCTTGTCTACATCCTGTTGCTTCCAATGAACCAAATAATCTTTAATGTTGCCAAGATTAATATTTTTAGCTTTTTATTTGTTCATGAGTTCTCAAACCACATGTTAGGTTAAGGAGAGGGACACGAATAGAAAGAGCAACATATTAAATTAAAGAGACATCTAGGCTTATAGGACACCAAAACACCTGACTCATTTAAGTAACTCAAACAATCATCAACATATTTTATAAAGTCAATTAATACACTTTCTCACCCTTGAACTAGGATGCATGCTCCTACAAATATGAGTGTAGTTATGGGGACAATGGAACAAAATGTTTGAAATTAGAAATGTCCTGGAAAATCTAGGGCAAATGGTCACTATATCTATAGAACAAAACACAAGTAGGACTGAATTGAGCAGATGTTTTAGCACCATGCAGACATAGACTTAATTTGTAAAGATTGTATGCATGTTTCAGGAAAGCACTGTGTATCTGTGTTTTAAAATTGCTCTATTCTCTCTGTTTTAAAGTGTTTAAAATATTCAGAACAACAAAAGGGTGCAGCCCCATGTGAGGAGGAGTTGAGTTCTGAGAGGAAGTTAGGTTGGAAAATGTAGAGTTTGGTTAAAGTGATCCCTTATGATGTAAATGACCCACAAAGAGAAAAAAATAATGTTTCTTAAGGTTACTGGAAAAGAGAAGTCCTAAAGTAGCTAATTCTCCCCAGTGTAAGGAGAGAGCTTATATTTTTTAACAGAGCACAAAATATCTGTGTTCTAAATTCCAAAGCACAAAGCCTCTCAAATTGATTTACTCTAGCTTAAATTTACCCTAATTTAAATTCTTAAAATATTCAACAAGTGGTTATGACAGAAAAGTGCATCTAAAGTTTTATGCTTTCTAACTTACATTGAAGTGATAACCAAGATTTAGCATGGGTTCACTAATAGGCAATCCTGCCAAATTAAGCAAATCTCCCTTTTTGAAGGGTCTGTAGATTAGTAATCACACCCTTTCTCTTCACAAACTGGAACCAATCCCTTCTTCTCTTGACACATCAAAGTATATTATCTGCACAGTTAATTATATTATGGTATTTTTTTACTAAAGTGTAGGTGCTTTAATAGTCAGTAGTCATCTTTACATCCTATCATTGTCTAGAAAATGCTCAGAAAAATAATTGTTCAATGAATGGGAGGATGCTATAGCTACAATGCAGCTTTATTTTAGAAAGATCCTTGATAGTTTTCTATAATATCCTTGTAAACTAGATGGCAAATATAAGCTACATGACAGTACTATTAGATGAGGACATGCCTGGTTTTATAATCATACAAAGAATATGAGTTAACGCATCCATACCAACCTGGAAGTAATTCCCTATCATGTTCAACATTTAGAGATAAGTTAAACAAAGATATTAATGGCTTGTTGCTCACCTCAATGAATGACAAAAGTCAAAAAGACAAAGCAACATTCAAAAATCTAGAAAGTTAGACCAAAACTAACAGGATGGAAAATTGATGAGAAAAGATGTAAGTTCTCTACTAAGGGTTAGTTTAAAGTCAATTGTGCAAGTACAGATGATATTTAGTTATTTGTGTCAAATAGAGGACCTCAAGATTATGTACAATATTAAAATGAGTAAACAATAGAAGGGAAGATAAATAAGTCACTCTGGTAGTACAGGAGGCAGCACCTTGCTTGGAGTTAAGAAAGCTTGAGTTGAAATCTGTCATCTACTAGCTTTGAATCCTTGGATATCTTACTCAACATCTCTGGTCGTCGGTGTCTTCATCTACGAAATGAGAACAATTCAGGATTGTGGTAAAGATTACTTAGATAATTCATGTAAAGTGCATAGGAGTTTCTGACACATACTAAGAGGTCAAAATTATGATACCCCATGGCAAAAGAAAAAATGTATTTCTGGATAAGAGTTATGTTCTGCAACTGGACTGCTCAGAATAAATCTTGTAATATCATCTTTTTTTCTGATCTATTTTTGGAGGAATGTTGACTCACTGGAGATTGTTCAGCAATAGCCCATGGGATCTTTAAAGGATATGGAAATGCTCTCATATAAGGAATTGAGAGAGATTAGAAGGCATGAAGGGTATGACTATATTTTCTTAAGTGTTGAAATGTCATCATGTAAAATAAGATTTTTTTTCTGTATGGTCCCATAAGGCACAAAAAGAATCATAGATGCAAAAACCAAAGGGACAGATATTAGTTTCATATTCTAAAACACTTTCTAACAATGTTATCAGATAATAAATTTGGGTGCCTTTTAAAAAGAAAAATAAGCTCCTCATTTTAAAGGAAACCAAGCCGAATCCAAGTGACTTCTCATTAAGGATGGTGAAAAATAGATTACTATATGAGTAAGGCTAGATCTTTCGAACTCTAAAAATCTCTGATTCTATAGGACAGAAACTGTATTCATATGAGCAATATATATATATATATATATATATGTGTATATATATATATATGTATATATATATGTATATATATATATACACACACACATATATATACATATACATATGTTAGTTTGAACTACAATTTTTTTTCAAATTCCATATTGTTTATCCACAAAGCAAACAACCAAACTGACCAATAAGTGATAAGGGAGCAAGTGGATAAAGACAACACAGCGGACTGCCCTATACACATCTGCCTAGTGTAGTGCAAGGAAGATAGGTCCAGGAAAACTACATATTAGTTACCTCTGTGTCTTTAATGAGATATCTACTTATATTGGGTCTCAGTTTTTTTATCCACAAAATAAGTGGGTTGGACTAGATGGTCTTTCACCTTTCACTGTGTTAATTAATTTCAAGTTTGTTCTCCAAAATGTGTCAAAAATCCACAGAAAATAATTACAGTATTTACATTTTTAAGTAAATACAGTGAAGGTGCTACATTTTATTAAAACAAATGATTACTTTAAAGTATAAAAAATTCCTATTGTTATTCATTCTTGAAAAACACAAAAATATAGACAATGTGTATCTGTTTTCCTAAACTTCCTTTCTGGAACAGTGAGCTCATGGGGTAAAGTCAAACACCGCAGTTAGCGGCATGGAAATATCATTCAACTATAGATGAATGTCACAGTGAAAATGTTAAAGTCCCTTTCATTTGTTATAGCATCTTATTGTTTACTCCTTGGAGCATCATTTACCTATGCATTGTTGATAGGCAACCAAAACTATTTTAAAATGTTCAGAATTGGTCACTGTTCTTACAAAATCATTTATTGATCAAGCATTTTGACTAGGCTACATCCTTCATTAGTGCTGAACCCATCTGTTACAACCAACATTTCAAGAACGAGTTTTTAATAGTAAATCGTGCTACCAAAAACTCCTAGACACACATATTTGCCAAAACTTTGGTTTGCATTAACAAGATATCATGTACCATTAGTGCATGGGAAGTAACTTCTTCCTAGTCACAGCACATCTCTCAGGAGTTCAGAAAGCAAAAATTTTTAATAAATAAATAAGTAAATAAATAAGTGCTTCCAGTGTTTGTAAAATGAGTGAAAGAATAACATAATGATAAATTCTATTATTTTATGTTAGAAAAGTAAACTGTAAACTTGGAGACACAACCCATTGTATATTCTGCATGTATTGTTCTCTCTAATGTGCTCTCTCAAGTTCCTTAAAACATATTTTAATTGCAATCAGTTATGCAGCCTAGGTACCCCACTGTTCCTTTCTTCTTTGGGAAACAATGGCAGCTTTTCTTGTCCCTCACCTACCTCTAGTAGCAAATTAATCAGTCACTAGGAGTCAAGAGGGATTTTCATTTTCCATTTTAAAGATCTTCAACCCATGGAATTAGCACGTTGGACTGTTGCCAAGGGGAAACCAATCTCCAAGAAAATAAAAGAAGGCCTAGAGGTTAGAGAAAAGGCTTTAGTTTTTGCTAAATGGCCCAAGGTGGCACAACATCTGACCTTCTGATGACCCCATTGAGGACAGATCGGTCGTAAGTGAAGGCATCTTCTATCTATACACTCTTGCTACACTCATATTTCTAAATGAGCACCGTGAAGAAATACCATTATTGTTAATGTTCTTTTTCCAGATCTGCATTTCAGATAATACCCATCCTTCCGCTTGATCAGTTCTACAAAGAGAAATTTCAAGCAGGAAGCTGGTGAGCTCATTTTCCAGTTCAGAAATTCTTAAAAGAAATTAGCCCCTGGTTAGGTAAGTATTTTACTGTAAATTAATTTTAGATACTGTAAGAAATTACCTCAGATATTGCCCCATCTGTTTCTTTTGACAACAGCCTTGCTGTTTGAAGTTGTTCTTCAAATTTCACCAGCTCAAGGAGAAGAGTTTCTTCTGGAGAGTTCCCAAGAAAATCTCCACACCAACAAATATCGTCATTAGCTCACCAGAAGGCATGAAAATTCATCAGAGCTTCCTCTTTCCAGCTGGGTAAAACTTGGGAGGTGCATATGTTAAAACACTGCCAAGTCTTTAAAACTATACATTTTTGTTAAGTTTCAAACACATTTGCAAACCACTTTATGTACAATAAATGTTCACTATCAGTCTTCTTATAATCTGAAAAATCTTTAGGACATAAATATATCCCAATTTGCTAATGTAGTGAAAATATAAATATGAAAATGCAGAGAATAGGGGAAAAGCATGTAATGGGAAGTTAGTCTTTCTGTCATTTTTGTCTGTGGCTAGTTAGCTTTGTTGGCTAAATCATGACATTAATGAGACCGTGGCAACAAGTTTTATCTCCAGGATGGCTAATTAGCATCACATCTTTTTAATAACTAAATTGCAACTATCACCTTAGTGAACCAAAGGATAACACCTAATTTTGCAACAAGGGAAATCAGGTGAGTGTTACTGGCTCAGTGCAAACCCAGGCCCACGACCAGGAAAATTATTTCAAAGGATAAGCTCTCCCGATAATCTTTCCACGTACAAAAAGCCTGTATAGTAAGTGAAAACAATTAACATTTGTGTAACATATTTTTGTCTGTAAAGTATATTTACATTTATAAGGTTTTTATTCTCACAACAGTTCAATGAGAAGGAACATTTGCTATACTTTTTTCAAGCAATGATGAGCCCTATTAAGTACTACAAGGAGAAAGAAAATTTCACATCTTTAAGTACAAAAAGGAATGAAAAAAAAGTTTTACAGCTTTGAAACATTTTATATGGGAGTAAAAATTTATTTTTATACAATTTGCATTACAAAAGAAAGGTGAATGTAAAGCTGGCTCAAGTTACAACATGAGCCATGTTGTAAAATCACCTCAATTAAAAACGTACAATGTGATATACACATGCTGTGTTACAGAATTGTACACCTGAAACCTATGTGACTTTACTAACAATTTTCACTCCAATAAACTTTAATAAAAAAATACAAAAAATAATTTTAAAGCATAAAAATAAATAAATAAATAAAAATCATCAAAGAAAACAAGACTAAAGTGAGATTTCTACTCAGATTCTCTGGACAATTCTTCAATTTACCACTTTATTGTATACATATACAAAAGATCCCAATCAGATAAGGCTTAGAAATTCTTTCTTCCTATCCTAACACTCACAATAACACTATGAAGTACATATTATTTGGTCTATTGTTATAGGTAAGGAAACAAACTCAGAGATTATGTGACTTGTCCATTTTCTTTAGGTACAATGCTCATCTGCATTTAGGAGTCACACAATTAAAAATCCATAAATAATGGAACTACTCCTCAGACAACATTAAATTATTGGCCATCAAGTAAAACCTGCCTGTCTGGTTTTTACTTCCAATTTGAGTCACTCATAATTCCATAGAGCCAGCCTAAATTATAGGCAATTACCATAAATAGGCAGAAGGTACTCTCAGATTTTTAACCCCAATTTTGATTAGTCTCCCCTTCTATAAATGCTGTAGTTCCAACTGTTCAGATATTCCAAGTAATAACTTTTTTCTTTGTCTAAGGGTAATAGAGTGTTTACATTCACAGCACAAAATAAGAGAAAAATGAGTTACAGTGCTGTGCTGAGAGCAGGTCTAACAGCTGGACAGTATTTCCAAGACTGGTGGTTTGATTTTTTTGTTGTTGTTATTAATTTGATGGACTATTTAACTAAATTAACAATTAAATGACCAGTTCTTCTGGTGTCCCATTTTTTAAAAATTCCATCCTGTCATAACACTCCACTTTTAGCAGCATCTTCCTTGTGACATACCTAAAGATTTTATGTGGGGAAATGCAAATTCTAGAAGTGTTAAAATACACTAGTCATTCTATTCTGTGTATCTCACTAGCTATATTTTCTGCTAAGGAAGAAAGATTCAAGAGAAAAACAGATTTTTTTTTTTTTAGAGAAAGAAATTCGTCAAAGTTAGAGCAGCAGCACAACTTGTTTTCTTTTCTTTTTTAAATAGACATTTATCATTTATAACCCTCACACAGTGACAACCCCTCTCAGAGACAGAGGAAATACTGAGGGTTGCTAGATGGGGGGTGGGGGAGATAAAGGGGAAGGTGAGGGGATTAGAAAGCACAGTCGGTAAACACAACTTGTTTTTATTTCCACAATTTGTCAGACCCAACAAAGTGTAAAGTTCATCAGTTTTGCTTTATATAAAAGGCTTCCTGCTCACTACAGTTCCTTGTTACCGTTCTGATTATTTGCAAAGGTCCTCAAATGTGTGTTCAGATAAATAGCATTGCAGTTATCCATGTTAATATAAAAAAGAAAACTTAAGAAGATCTCATTTAAAAATTAATATGATAACTGCGGTGATCTAACACTTTAAGAGAATGGGAAAAATAGTTATTTTTTCCAGATTTTCATGTTGGTAATTATCAGCAAAGTGAAACATTAGTCTCTTCTTCTTTTGGGGCAACATACTTGGTGGAAATTGGAAATAAATCCCTGTCCTACAACTACAAAATCTCTAAATAACACTAATTGTATACAGTCAAATGAAAAGAAAGAAATGCTGTCTTACTTTGAGGGAGTTGTTTCAGACAATAATAAAGTCATTAATAGTTGATTCCAGCCTGCTAAGTCAAAGTAGTACCAAAGTTATTGTGGCAAAAGCTAAAAGTAGTTAACAATTTTTTTTTAATTTATTGGGGTGACATTTGTTAGTAAAATTACATAGATTTCAGGTGTACAATTCTGTATTACATCATCTATAAATCCCATAATTTTTCTTTAAAGAAGGGAGCTCATCAATCTTAAAACATCTTTTTTTTGGTTTTCTGATTTGTTTATTTTTTTTTATTTTTACCTAGAAAAAAATTAGTAAAAAACAGCATAAGGGGGTGAATTAATGTTTAATCAGGCATTTTTAACCTCTACAATAGTATTTGAGAGCATACATAACACTGCTTGAAGGATTTCTTGACCAGAAATTGTCCTTTTTTGGAAATAAAACATTCTGATATATAATAAGCTGCCTTGTAATAAAGGGTATTTCTGTCTATATCCTCAATTTCTACTTAAGTTTTTAGAAAACAACCACTGTCTATTCACAGATTTTTTTTTTGGACCAATAATTCCTCATGTTTTCTTTTTAACATCCCCTACAAATTCTAAATATATAAAATTGCCTGTTTCAATGTTCTCCTAAAAGTCATTTCATTCCAAGCCAAAAAAATAATTTGAATACCTTTACATCCCCTAGCTACTTTAATCTACCCTATTTTTCAAATTCAAAAATTCTAGCCCTAATCAGAAATACAGGTAGAAAATCAAATCATAAGAATAAAATAAAATAGTCATCTACTTTTATAAAATTGTATCTACGGAGTTTAAGTTTCAATGCCGTGTGTATGAGCACATATGGCCACACTCGAGTGTGAGTTTGTGTATGTAATGATTAAAAATTTACCAAAAGCCATGAATGTCATTTCACTGTCACTTCCTTTGATTAACCTTCACCTGACCTCACTCCCTAAGGCAATTTCACATTCTTTTGTTTCTACACTGAAATTGTTCAGTCAAGCAGATGAGTTTATTAAAAATCAGTCATTACAAAGAATACTTTAAAAGTAATTTTTGTGATCTCTTTGCAGACATTTGTTATAAAAATGAAATTATTTTCCATTAAATATAGCAACCGGTTGTGATTATTCCATTGCTAGGGCAACTCAATTCACCGAGGACGGTCCTAAACTACACAGCTCTGCAGTTCCAGCAGTTCTTTCTAAGTCAGTGAAATCGGCACAAACGATACATAAATATAAAAACAGAGAGAACGTTATTGTAATCATACAAAGTGCTTTGCTGCAACTGAGCTGGAAAGAAACATATGTAAGCATTCATAGAATTCAATAGAATACTGTGGAATGAAAAGAGGTAAACAAACTAACAAAAAACCTTGTTTTAGAAATTCTCCCAAAATATTTTTTGTCCAACATCATGGTCTTGAAAACCAGTTTTCTATTAAAACAGTTGCCTGAAAAAATTGATTTTTAGATAATTCTCTATTATTATAATACATAAAAGCAACCATTTAATATTACTTTATAAGTTCATTTCTAAAATAATAAAATCAGCAGCAACTTGCCCATATTTCATAGAGAAAGCAAGGATACAGGAAAGAAAAAAAGGCCAGCCTTAACCACTAAAAATGAAAAATACCTTTTTAAAAGAATTAATAAGGTAATAAACTACATCATGGGGTTCTTCTCATACACTTCTTATCTTCACCCCCCCTTTCATATTTCAAAAGTTGAATGGCTAAAAGTATCATTTGACTTGCTAGTTGTAAGAAAGAAAATAACACTTTGAAATTATTATTTTCAGGGACCAAGTTGTTACCACTAACCGACAATTATTCACCACCACTAATAGTGGAACAACCAAATAGCATATAAGTTTTGATAAAATGCAACATGAAATGTGCAGCAGCACCTAAGTAACATACTTGCCAAAAATCGTATCTAGCCTTTAGACCTAACTTTCAGTTTACAGGAAATACAGGGATTTGAGAAATGAATTAAGCTCCACAAGAAAGGAAGTAACTAAATTCAGTTCAATTTTATAAAGAAAAAAAAAAGGTGGGGGTTTGCTAGATTAGAAAATTTATACACGACGTTTGATTAGATAATGATTTCAGTGAGCTATATAAAACATTTTGTGGACAATAGGGGGTTTGAATATAGACTAGACATTAAATTAAATCAAGGAATTATTTTCCATCAATAAGTGTAATAGTAATAATTTTTATGATATAGGAACATGACCTTAATTTTCAGAGAATCATATGGGTAAAAGTATATTTAAAATATCATGATGTCTAAAATTATCAGTAAAATAATCCATAAAAAGTAGATGAATATTAAGGTTCATTCAATCTTAGCAGTGAGTATATGGAGTTCATTATATGACTCTTTCAGCTTTTCTGTATGTTTAAAAGATTTTATAACAGTTAAAACACACACACCCAAAGACCTTAAAAAATAAAACAGAGACTACTTTAGCCAACACTGAAATTCTAAAACAGCACTAGCTTCCTGTTTTCTCTCCTCTCCTTTCATTTAATCCCCCTCCCCTGCCCCCAATTTCAGGATCCAGAGCCTAAGATTCACTGTTTCCCTGCTCCTGCAACTGCTTTCCACTTCCTCATTAAAAAAAGAATTGGTTCTCAGGTTAGGGTCCCAGTATATGGGAATCTTAGAGCTCTGATACAAACAGCTCCTTCCTTTCAGAAAGCTGGAGGGTAGGTCTTAGACCAGAACTGTTCTGAGGCCTTAGATACTCAGATTTGGAAGCCCTACCCCATATCATACAAAAAATATTTAAATATATCTAATTGTATCTTAAATACATTGTTGATTAAAAAGTCTAAATAATTTTATTAATATTATAATTTTATGTTTTGGTAAGAAAAATTTGTTGTGATTTGTTTATTATATTTATATGTAATTACTTTAAACTGAATAACAGTTAACAAGTCAATGAGCTATGTTATCTAGAAATTTAAACATGTTTAAATTTTGATATTGATATTTTATTTGCACATTTTAAAGCCACTACATATTTTTCAGTTTCTGAGCATGTTTATAAATTCTTGAAAAGCTTGAAGTCCCTGGCTTGGACATAAAAATGTGACACCATCAAATAGGACAGCTAATCCTAGGGAATAGCCCTGCCTATCCCAGGTTTTATATATTTTGACTGGGAAGTTATCTTTATTAGTATGCAGTATACATACATAAATCATATTTAATTGAATTAGAAAAACAGAAGCAAATTTTGTTACTGCCAAAAGAGAGTATTTACTGCAAGATTCTTAAACTGGAGTCTATGTATGAGTTTTTAGGGGGCACAAATCTCAAATTTTTGTAATAATGATGCGTGAATATATTTGGGGGTGAGTATGTCTCTATGACTATTTGCCATTTTCTGGTGAGGGGATCCTGAGCTTTCATCAGAGTTTGAAATTTTTTGTGACCAACACTGCCCCACTTCCACAAAGAGAGTAACTAATTTTAGTCTAACTTCCTCCTAGTATTAAAGACAGGAGAACTGAGGCCAGCAAAAGGAAGGGAATTGCATAAAGGTGCATAGCTGGTTAGGGTCTGGAGTTTAAGTCTAACTCTAAATTCTCTATCCATTCCCTGAAGTTGGTCCTAAAGTACATCTTAGGCCGTTGTCCCATCGCTATATTTCTTTAGGCCTAAGTATTTTAAGGGAGCTCTCTGATTCCTACATGATTTAAGATACTTATAGTCTTACAACTAAGCTTCTGTAAGTTTCAATAGTTTGAAATAAAGCTGTGCTAAATCATATAATCTAGTGGTCTCTGGCATCAAAAGAGATCTCTCTTGACTTTATTGAGCAAAAATTCTTAGCAACCGGGAGATGGAATTTATTTTAGAATTCCTCAGATAGGACCGTAATTACTAAGGGAAAAGAAATCCATGCATGGTGGTTCAACACAGGAGTGAATTTCTGGGGTTCTTCTTTATTCAACTACTAAAATGTAGAACAGAATCACAGAGCTAGGTAGTTATCTTGGGGGCAGTCTCTAAACCACTTTGATTCAGTTCCTTTCTCTGGAAAATAGCAATACGTGTCCTGAGGTCACCTATCCTATGGACCATGAAAATACTACATGTGTAGGAATTTTCAAGATTTTCAGACAAAAGGCACACACCCATCAGTGGTAAAACAACAAAAAGGTAGTACAATCTAACATGATGTCTCCTGAGAAGCAGCATCTCTGCTACTTAATCTGTCTTTTGACCTCATAATCCAAAATTATTCTTGATAGTTTTGTTCTCTGGGCCTGCTTTTAACTTCATCTACCAATCATACCAAGGAAAAAATGGAGATCTTTTATTGAAATAAACACTATAAACAAATCTATAAACTAAATAGTTGTGAAGGGGTTTTTTGTTTGTTTGTTTGTTTGCTCTTTTTGGTTACCTTTTTCTATAACTGAAAGAATATTTTATTAAGAATTTCAATAATGAAATATGTCTGTAGATCTTAAAGTGTACCCTTCCTCAGGCTGCAGTTATGTAAAAGGTTATATAGTACAACAGTTATTAATCCTTCTTCACTTTGACAATTGAGTTGAATATAGTGTCTGTTGTAGAGTCTTTATAATGCAAGATCACAAAAGTTCAATACTAATTTATTGCTCTTTGTTCCACCCAGCAAAAAGTACACCTTATCAAAACTGTTACTGTCAGAACGATATTGTGCTGAAACAGAAATGCAGATTAGTTGTTAAAGGCTTCTCTTTTTTAGCTGCATTCATGAATCACTTTGTAAAATCCAAGCAATGTGGTGGAGAGTGGAAAAACACTTCAGAAGAGAATTTTGAAACACAGTGGTGAGGCAAGTAGGAAAAGAGGTCCCATAAAGGCTCCATTCCTAAAATCTACTGGTGTAAATTTAAGAAATTTACATATTTAAATAAAACACTGATTGTAGTTAATATGTGCAGATATTAAACTTGAAACTGGAAACTAGTAGTGAAGACATCCGTTCCCATTTGGACCGTTTTCCAGTTCCCAGTTAAATAATACCTGCACGTACAGAACATACATCCCAGCATAGTTCTGCTCAGATGCCAAAATCAAAAGCATTTGAACAGACTGGAATGGTTTGGCTCACGTTAGTGATGCAAATCTATTGAATTTAGAGGCTAATAAATTCCCAGTTAAAGTACAAAGCACTCATTGATTTTTAAAAAGAAAAATCTAACTCCACTCTGTTCAACGAATGTTTACAAGGAAGGATAAAATGTAGCTAGCTTTGTTTTTCAATTAGGTCTATTCAGAAAATTCATCAATCTTTTTCTCCCCCTGCCCTTCTCCATTATCACCTCACCTCTGGAGGTCAGGAGGGTGCACAACCCCACATGGGGTTAGATGAAAGAAGAGAGGAAAGAGGAAGTATCTGACTGCAAGCCTATTTGAGTAAAACTGAACAAAACCCAAAAATAGATGCTGAAATTGACGGTGTGTTTTTATGCTACCCTCAGGCATTGATACCTTCAACTTGTATGCATATTTACATCTGTGTATTCCACTGTTCAGTGCAAAACAGTTACCACAACAACCTCCAATTCACCCGGCAGCTTTGCTATTTCAATACCACCATGAGATTTTCTTGTAGGAGAAAAATAGTTGTAAATAGCAGTTAAAAACTGTATGCTGTATATAACACCTTCACAGTGGAGGGCATTCATCTCACACTTCCTAGTACGTGCCATTTAGCTGGTTAATGGTAAAACTTGAGAATGTATTCCAGGTCTTTCAATTCTGCATTTCTTCCCATTTTCCACCCTATTTTTTATTGGAGTTTATAAGATTTTCAGTGAGTTACTATTGTTTAAAATTTTCCCAATTGTCCGTATACATTCAAATAGAAGGCTTATACATATGTATATTCTATTCCTCATTTGGGCTTTTCACTTTTACTTTAGTAATATGGAAATTCTTGCTTTCAGTATTATGTGAGTCAGTAATATGCATTTAGCTTTAATGTTTACACAGGTAGGAAAGATGAAAAATTAGGTCGTTAGAAGAATAATCCCACATAATTATTTTCAGTGGAGGTTAGCAAATTTATTACTATGTAGGTTTCAAGTCACCTTAAGAATTGAAGGCTTTCATTGTAAAATATATCCACTAGTAACCATCAGTTACTTCCAAATGTATAATTTCATCCAACTGGTGCAAAAATACAATTGCAATGGGAAATAAAATTTTCTCATTTTCTGAAAATTTTGCGTTCTACTTCTGTTAAACTGCTTTTAATTTTTTGGTGGTGAAGGTTTGTCTCTGTGCTTTTATCATGCAAAACATAATCTTGCAATGAATTTGCATTTCCAGTCTAGAGTGCTATAATCTAGATATCTCAATACTGACTTTTTTTAGAAATTTAATCTACAAAATACACCAATTAATAGGAAGGTGGAAGTGAATGGGGGAATAATGGGAGAAGTGATTCCAATTTCCAGCTAATTTTTGGAAAAGGGGTTTAATCCCTAATATTAAATATGTTTCCAATACATATTGAAATATGTATGGGTAAAAGTATACTTAGTCTGGGATATACTTTAGAATTCTCCAGGAAAAAAAGAGGGAAGATGAGAATGGCAAAATGTTCATAATTATTCAAACTGGGTATTAAGTAAATGGGATTTCATTGTTGCTATGCTTTCTACATTTAGATATATGTGAAAATGTTCATAATAAATACAAAGGCAAAGTCTAAAATATACTTGTTCCAAGACTTTTCCCTAGGAGAGTTTGGAAAATATAATTTAATCTTCTTTCACTTGACTGAAGAAATAGCAGATAACTGTATGCACAACATTTTGCACTTTAATTTTCACAACAATCATTTTATGTAGCTGTTGCCCAAATTACAGACAAGAAATTAAAAGTTGAGAATTGGTGGCAGGTCTGACTTACAAAATCTACTGGGTCCTGGACATCTCCACTTTAATAAAGATCTGCTTCTCACCATTTAGAACTGGAGCCACTAGTAAGTATGAGAGAGTTGGCTAGATGTATGCTAAGGCCTGAAATGTATTTGTGTTTGTTTTGTGTTTTACTAATTCCCTACTAAGCATTTGTTTTAAGCTATTGGTTATTTTTAATCATCATCTTTCATTCTCTGAAAAGAAGATAGTAACATTAAAGTTCAGGCTATAGAGTTGAAAGTTAAAATATAAGACAATATTTGAAACATACTTAAACTAAAAAAAAAATAGCTAATTTAGCTGAGAATCCTATATATTTATTTGCTAAATCTGGCAACCCTGGGTTAGGAAGACATTCAAGTTAGTTGGTTTACAGTGAATTTAGGTTTTAATAAACACTGACAGTGATATGTAAACACTGTCTCCATTACAATGGAGAGGGACTCTCAGATCTTCAGTATTACTGAAAACCATGACTTCCTCCAAAACATAGGTTCAAAATACTAAGTAGAGACTGATTCAAAATTTCTATACTAAATACATAGTGTTTTGTAATAAGAAATGTCATTTTTAATTTTAAAATTAATGCATTTTCACTTTAAAATATTTAACTGAATATTTCTGGATAAATACAAGGGTTTTATTTGATTTTGGAGTAATGTCTATTTCTCTCAACATTGAAGGATTACAGACCTTTTTTATGCCTCACAACAAATTAATTACATTATCCCTATTCAAAAATATTAATTTAGCTCATTTACATTTGTTTCTGAAACTCATTCAATGATTTCTTTTATTTTTAATTAAAATTTATTGGGGTGTTTTGTTAAAATATTTTATGATTGTAAAAATGTTGGTGATGCTATACATACATAATAACCACATGTACATACACATGTGCTCACAGAGACATTCACAAAGATCTTTTACATTTTTAAAAATAAAAGTAGAGATCTCTCCAAACACTCAAATCTACTGGAAGTTTAAACCAAATCAATGCAAAAAAAAAAAAAAAAAAACTTCAAATATTAAAGAAAACCTTAATTTCACGGGGGCTACTTTTTTCTTCCATGAAATGTTTAAGGGTGTTCAATTGTGGATTGGCAAAGAGAAAGGGAAGGAGACCAATGATAATCACCAGTGAACTAAAACAACCAACCAATTCATTCAATTGAATCAATTTGTCAATTTAATTGGGGGAGGGAGAATGAGTCAAATTTGTTATTTGATAGACACAGCTTTAGTAAAATAAAGCAATCGCTGTTCTCTAAGTAGTTTGCTTGCAAATGTTACTTGCCTCTAAAACTTTACAGGCAAAACAAAGCCAATTAAGGAAAACACATATGGGCTTTTTCACTTGGCCCAGGAAAATTATCAAAGCTCTTGCTTGTATCCAAACATGATTGGTATCTTCTAGTGCTTTCTAGTGCCTTCTGACATTCTGTTTTGTCCCAAATCAGGATTCAGGCTGGCAAAACTGATATGTACTCATATGGTTGTCCTCACAGCATTCCATCTGTCAGTCATGCTGAGAGTAAGCACTGCTCCTTGCATTGGCCTATATACAGTGTTGAAGCCATCAACACAAACAAGACTTCCGAAGTGAAGAAGAAAAAATAAGTCAGCAATTGTTTCAGAAAATTTTCTTCACAAACATGACTCTTAGAAGAGTAAAGGAGTGACTGAATTAAATAAAAAGAAAGACACTTACGTAAAACTGCTAATGATGTCTGTGGAGACGTATGGCTGATATGCTGCCTATCTGTAAATATCCTTCCCATTTAACAAAATCATGTTTGTTTCCACTTAATTTATAATAAGAACTTTGAAAAGTGTTAATTAACAGTCTTTATAAACACTGAGGGGGGCCTTTATTTCACTGATCATTTTATTTCCACTAATTGTTGATATTTCATTTTACATTCAAAGATTCTCACTTGATGTCATCATATGAGACATTGTCAGACGACCTGATTCTATACTCATAACCCATTCTATACAGGTAGTTTATCTCCATTTTTCTTTTACTCTGAAATTTCACACCATACCCCTTGTTGTTTCTCCCATGTACCTGAACATGTACCTGAACATCTTGGCTCACTCTACCTGTCCAAATCTCAATCTTTATAGCTCTAGCTAAAATCATGCCTCCTCTATGAAATGCCAACTCACACAAATTGTCCTCAACTATGCCAACTCACACAAATTGTCCCCCTTTTCTAAGCCCCCAAATGAGGTTCTCAAAGAGTGATTCAACAAATCTTGGGATTTCTAAGACCCTTTCATGAAGTCTGTGACATTTAAATTATTTCTGTAAAAAATTAAGCTTAATCTACCGTTTTTACTGTGTGGACCTTTTCACAGATGGTGCAAAAGTAGTGAGGGTTAAATGTTCCGTCACTATAGCAAAAATCAAAGCAGTGGTACCAAATTGCTAGTAGTCATTGTATTCTTGATTTTGACATAAGTGCAAGTAAAAAAAGCCAGTTTCACATAAAAAATATGATTGATGAACTAGTAAAGACTATTCATTTTATTAAATTTTAATTCTTAATTACACAACTTTTTAATAGCTTTCTTGTGATAAAATGGCAAGTATACATAAAACATGTTTGTAGTATACTGGAGTATGATGGCTCTCTCTAAGAAAAGCAGTTGTCTGGTTGTTTCAGGTACAATCTGCTATTCAATTTTTTATTAAATAAAACACATTTTTTACTTGAAATAATACTGATAGACAAAGTATGGTTATTTAGACTTGGACATTTGGCAGATATTGACTGAAAAATTAAGAAAGCAAAGTAGTTACTTCAATGCGAAAACAAAACTGACATTACTTACTGCCAATAACTAAATTTGATCTCTCAAGCAAATATTAATATTTTTGAAAACTTGCATCTGCCACCATGAACTTGGCAACCTCTCAATAATTAAAAGTATTATTATGACAAGCGTGCTAAAGTTAAGGCTTATGAATTTTGGATATGTGATGAAATGTATCAATATTTAGGGATTTATATATCTCAGTGAATAAACATTTTCCAAGTGTCAAATACATTAACACGGTTTCATATTCCACATTGCTACTATCTTATTTATTGCAACTAACACTTATCAAGTTTTGGTATAGTATGAAAGAGGACTATCCACAATTATCCGAAAAAGCTTTTAAATTACTCCTTTTTCAAACTATATATCTGTGAAATGCAGTATTTTCTTTACATATATCAACTGAAACAATGCAACACAAAAGACTAAATGTAGAAGTAGATAAAAGAATCCAGAATCTAGAGGTATTATGGTCAAACCAAAGAGATGGGATAGACACACCACCCAAAATTTGGTTAGAATGTTGCCACAAATACACCAAAACAGTATGGAAAGCAATATTACTCACATAATAATGATTCCTGAGGACAGCAGTGAATGCTCCAAAGCAGGTCCAAAAACGACTTGAAAAAGAAAAATAAATAAATAAATAAATAAATAAATAAACATGAATGTCCTTGGATTTCATTTTGTTTAGGTGATGGCTGCACCAGGGTTTGTATGCTTTGAAGTCCCCACTTGTGCCAAGAGCATAGTATGTATGTTTTCTTGTCAGGTGGCCCAAATGTGGGACAAGAGGGGAGGAGAGAGGGAAGGGACTTGAAAGTTGTCAACAGTCAAAACTTAATATTAGAATCAAACACTTTATTTCATGTTATTTTCTATTAGACAAAACATTGAAAAGATTTGTAAATGGTGTAAAACAAAGCCACTTCTCAGTAACTTTATTTTGGTTTGGAAATATGTAATTTTATTTTTTGAAAATGTTATTTATATTAATGATTATTGTGCATATCATTTTTATTTTAAACTATATTTTATATAAATATTTTAAATTAATTTTATATAAAAGAAATAAAAAGGATATCTAATAAAAACGTGTCATTACATTAAGAGAATATAACAATTGTAAATATTTATGCATCCAACATTGGAGCACATAAATATGTAAAGAAAATACTAACAGATCTAAAGTAAGAAATAGACAGCAATACAATAATAGTAGGGAACTTTACTATCCCACTTTCAACAATAGATTGATCATCCAGTAAGAAAACCAATAAGAAGACATTAGACTTAAACTACAGGTTAGAATAAATGGAATTAACAGATTCCATCCAACAGTGGCAGAATATACACACACATTCTAGTCAAGGGCATTTGGAAAATTCTTGGGGATACATCAAATCTAAGCAATAAAATAAGTTTTAAGAAAGTTAAGAAGAGTGATGTCATTAAAATGGCAGCATAAGGTGAGCCTCTGGAAATCTCCCCTGGAATTTAAAAAAACTTGAAAAACTGTAACTCCACAAAGGACTCCTGGCACAGCAGACAGGTAATAGGAAGAGGCTCACTACTGAATTCACCTAAAGGTGCGCAAAATGCGCTACGAGGGAAGGAGGGAAGGGAGAAGTCCAGAGATGGGGCCGCACAGGCGCACAAGGCAGACCTAGCTCAGTTCTCCGTGGTCACTGCATCCCAGAACTACCACAGCTGTGGGAAAGGGAAGAACTCGGACTGCTAGGGCTCTGTTTATGGCCCACAGGGCTGAGGGGACACCATATAACATGGCTGAACCCAACACTCACTGCAGAGACCTCGTAGCAAAGAGTGAGGGAAGAGGGCTGAAAACTGTGGTTTAAGCCATCACTGCCACAGAGAATGGAAGCCTTAGGCACTGAGACTAGCCGCCCCCTCCCTACCCCCCAGAGCTCGCCCCGCCCTCACCTGCCCAGTGCTAGAAGAGGAATAGCAGTGTCACATCCAAAGAACAGAATATTCACAGTTCTGAGAACTGTGATCCACAGACACAGAGTCACAGCCGAACAAGTTCCAGCAAAGGGGTGGGAGCTGTGGAAGCAGGAACTGCAGTGGTGGTGCTCACCGGCATTGCTGTGGGCTGCCTCTCATAACCCACGCTGCCCCCACCTATCTCAGTGGATCCCAGCAGGAGCAAAAAGAGATGCTGAAACACACAGGCTCTGAATCTGGTGCAAGAAGAGCTTTGCAACTTAAAAAGCTATCCACATACCCAGAGGGACACGGAGCCCTGTGACCCAGGTAAACTGTTGACAGAGAAGAAGCCCGCCTTCCATGGAATCCCCCCATTGTGGGAGAAGCTAGAATACTGCAGAGAAAACATAACACTACAGTGTGAGAGAATAAAAAAAGGTTACAGTCACAGAGAAAATAAAACCTTCTACCAACCCACATTGGAAAACAAAGCAAAGACCTCTTCCTATCAACCTGTTGCAGAACTCATTCCTGTAGATGTCTAGGAAAAGAAACAATAAATCATTAATTGCCATGAATAACCAAGGCAACAAGAGAACTCAGAAAAAAAGTGAAAAGTCACCAGAAAATTAACTTAAAGAAATAGAAATATGTAACTAAAATGACAAAGAATTCAACCATGCAGTTCTGAAAAAACTCAATGAGGTTTAAAAAAACACAGACAGCCAGTATAATGAACTAAGAAACACAATCAAAGAAAAACATGAACCTTTTTTGAAAGAGATTAAAATTTTGAAAAAGTACCAAATAGAATTTCTGGAGATTAAGAACTCAGTAGAAGAAATGAACAATGAAATAGCCAGCTTAGGTAGGAGTGTTGACCAGATGAAGGAAAGAATCAGTGACATCGAAGATAGAAACCTGGTAATTACACAGATGGAAGAAGAAAAAGACATGAGACTTAAAAGAAATGAAAGAACTCTACAAGAACTGTCTGACTACATCAGAAGGAGCAATATAAGAATAATGGGCATACAAGAAGGAGAAGAAAGAGAGAAGGGAAGAGAGAATATATTCAAAAAAATTGTTGATGAGAACTTCCCAAACTTGTGGACAGAATTGGATACTCAAATCCAAGAAACAAATAGAACACCTAATTACCTCAATCCCAACAGGCCTGCTCCAAGACACATTGTATTGAAGCTGTCGAAAATTAACAACAAAAAAAGAATCCTCAAGGCAGCCAGGGAAAAGAAGACAGTAAACTACAAAGGAAAGCCTATTAGATTATCATCAGATTTTCAGCAGAAACTCTGCAAGCCAGAAGAGAGTGGAACCAAATATTCAAACTATGCAAAGAGAGAAATTATGAGCCAAGAACAATAAACCCTGCAAAGATATCCTTGAGATATGAAGGAGGAATAAAGACCATTGCAAACATCAAAAAAGATGAGGGAATTTTCTAATACACGACCTGCACTACAAGAAATACTGAAGGAGGCTATTCAACCACCATCAACAAGGAGAATTTATGGCAACCAATAGATTAAAAGGGGGAGAGTAAAGGCCTGAAGTGGAATATGGGAATGGAGAGAATAAGCATGCTGAAGACAACGGAATGCTCTAAATATCAAACTTTCTTTTACATAATCTTAAGGGTAATCACTCAAAAGAAATCCAGAACTGAAATACATACTGTAATAAAAAAAGAAACAGAGGGAAACATCATAGAAAAACACCTCACAGAAATAACAGACAACAACAAAAAGGCAAAAAAAAAAAAAATGGAGACAGAGTCTTACAAGAAAACTAAAGATGGAATAATAGGAGATCCTCCCATATCAATAATCACCCTAAATGTAAATGGACTGAACTCACCAATGAAAAGGCACAAAATAGAAGATTGGATCAAAAAACTAAACCCAACCATATACTGTGTCCAACAGACACATCTCAGCTGCAAGGACAAGCAGGGACTCAAAGTGAAAGGGTGAAAATTGGCACTCCAAGCAAATGGTATGCAGGGAAAATCAAGGGTAGCTATAGTGATATCAGATGAATCATACTTCAGGGTGAAAAAGGTAACAAGAGACAAAGATGGGCACTTCATAGTGGTAAAGGGGACTATACAACAAGAAGACATAGCAGTCATCAATATTTATGCCCCTAATCAGGGAGCACCAAAATATACAAAGCAACTACTAATAGAAATTAAGGAAGAAATTAACCAAAACACAATTATACTAGGGGACATAAATATATCATTGACAGCTATGGATAGATCATCCGAACAGAAAATAAATAACGAAATAGCAGCCCTAAATGACACATTAGATGAAATGGACATAATTGACATATATAGAGCATTTCATCCAAAAACATAAAACTATACAGTTTTTCTGGTGTACTTGGAACATTCTGAAGGATAGACCATATATTGGGACGTAGAACTAACCACAGCAAATTTAGGAAGATTGAAATCATACCAAGCATATTCTGATCACAAGGCTTTGAAATTGGATATGAACTGCAAAAAGAAAATAGAAAAAACCACAAATACGTGGAGATAAAACAACTTTCTCTTAAAGAACTACCAGGTCGAAGAAGAAATTAGAGGAGAGGTTAAAAGAGACATAGAAACAAATGACAATCAAAATACATCCTACCAAAATTTTGGGGATGCAGCGAAAGCAGTGTTAAGAGGGAAATTTATATCACTACAGGCCTATTTGAAGAAACAAGAAAAATCGCAAATAAATAACCTCACGTTACTCCTTAAAGAACTACAAAAAGAGGAACAAAAGAAACCCAAGGTCAGCAAAAAAAAAAAAAGCAAATAACAAAAACGAGAGCAGAACTAAGTGAAATAGAGAACAAAAGATAATAGAAAAAATTAATGTGACAAAGAGCTGGTTCTTTGAAAAGATTAACAAAATTGACAAACCCCTGGCTAGGCTCACTAAGATAAAAAGAGTGAAGACACCAATTAACAAAATCAGAAATGAAAAATGGGAAGTTATCACGGGCATCACAGAAATACAAAGGATCATGCAAGCATACAATAAAGGACTATATGCCACAAAACTCAATAACCTAGAAGAAATGGACAAATTCTTAGAAACATATAGCCTCTCTAGGCTGAGCCATGAAGAACTGGAAAATCTAAATAGACAGATCATCAGTAAAGTAATTGAATCAGTCGTCCAAAACCTTCCCAAAAGCAACAGATCGCGAGCAGATGGCTTCACTACTGAATTCTACCAAACCTTCAAAGACGATCTAATACCAATCCTGCTCAAACTCTTCCAAAAAATTGAAGAAGACACAGAATTTCCTAACTCATTTCATAGGGTCAACATCACCCGGACACCAAAACCTGGCAAGGACCACACAAAAAAAGAGAACTACAGACCAATATCTCTGATGAATACAGATGCAAAAATCATAAACAAAATTCTAGCAAATCGAATGCAAGAATGCATTTAAAATTATTCATCACGACCAAGTTGGGTTCATCCCAGGGGCACAAGGAAGGTTCAACATATGCAAATCCATCAATGTGATATGTCACATAAACAAAATAAAGGAGGAAAATCATATGATTATATCAATTGATGCAGAAGAAGTATTTGACAAGATACAACATCTATTTATGATGAAAACACTTAATAAAATAGGTATAGAAGGAAATTACCTTAACATAATAAAGGCCATATATGACTAACACTCAGCTAATCTCATAATTAACAGTGAAAAATTGAAGCCCTTTGCTCTACATTCAGGAATACGACAGGGCCGTCCCCTATCACCTCTGCTTTTCAACATAGTGTTGGAAGTCCTTGCCAAGGCAAGCAGGCAAGAGAAAGAAATAAAAGGCATCCAAATTGAGAATGAAGTTAAATTGTCACTCTTTGCAGATGACATAATGCTATATGTACAAAACCCTAGGGACTCGACCAAAAGCAATTAGAAATGATCAACAAATATAGTAATGTGGTTGACTACAAAATCAACGTAAAAAATTCCATTGCATTCTTATATACTAACAATGAAATCTCAGAAAAAGAAATACAAAAAACAATTCCTTTTGCAACTGCAGCAAAAAGAACAAAATACTTAGGAATAAAGTTAACCAAGGATGTGAAAGACCTATATGCTGAAAACTATAAGATATTTTTAAAAGAAATTGAAGAAGACAAAAAAAATGGAAAAACACCAATCAAAATAAAATTACATTGTATGAAAGAAAAAATGGAAAAACATTCTCTGCTCCCGGATTGGAAAAATCAAGATAGTTAAATTGGCCATATTACCCAAAGCAATATACATATTTAATGCTATCCCCATCAAAATCCCAATGGCATTTTTTTCAAGAAATACAAGAAAAAATGATCAGATTTGTTTGAAACTGCAAAAGACTCCGAATAGCCAAAGCAATCTTAAGAAAAAATAACAATGCTGGAGGTATTACACTCCCTGAATTTAGCTTGTACTACAGGGCAACAAACATCAAAACAGCATGGTATCGGCAGAAAAACAGACACGTCGACCAATGTTATAGAATTGAGAACTCAGAAATAAAACCACATAGTTATGGACAGATGAATTTTGACAAAGAAGCTAAAAACATGCAATGGAGAAAAGACAGCCTCTTCAATAAATGGTGCTGGAAGAATTGGAAAGCCACGTGCAAAGAATGAAACTGGACTGCTATCTGTCACCATGTACCAAAATTAATTCAAAATGGATCAAAGACTTAAGCATAAGACCTGACACAATAAACTGCATAAAAGAAAACATAGGTACTAAACTTATGGACCTTGGGTTCAAAGAGCATTTTATGAATTTGACTCTAAAAGCAATGGAAATGAAAGCTAAAATAAATGAATTGGACTATATCAAACTTAACAGCTTCTGCACAGCAAAAGCAATCATCGACAAAATAAAGAGGCAACCAAAGGAATGGGAAAATGTTTTTGCAAACATTGCCTCCGATAAGGGGCTAATATCCAAAGTATAAAAGGAACTCATGCAACTCAACAACTAAAAAACAAACAACCCAATTGAAACATGGGCAGAGGACCTGAAGAGACATTTCTCCAAAGAGGACATACAAATAGCAAATAGACATGTGAAAAAACGGTCAACATCACTAATCATCAGAGAAATGCAAATAAAAACCACAATGAGTTATCACCTCACCCCAGTTAGAATGACTATCATCAACAAGACAAATAATAACAACTGTAAGAGAAGCTGTGGAGAAAAAGGAACCCTCATACACTGTTGGTGGGAATGCAGACTGGTGCAGCCGCTATGGAAGGCAGTGTGGAGGTTTCTCAAACAATTAAAAATTTAATTACCATATGACCCAGCAATCCCTCTCCTGGGTATCTATCCAAAATATCTGAAAACATTGATCCATAAAGACACGTGTGCTGCAATGTTCATTGCAGCTTTATTTACAGTGGTAAAGACATGGAAACATAAGAAATGTCCTTCGATAAATGAATGGATAAACAAGTTGTGGTATATATACACAATGGAATAGTATTTGGTGGTAAGAAAAGATGAAATAGGAGTATTTGTGACAACATGGATGGATCTTGAGAATATAATGCTAAGTGAAATAAGTGAGATTGAAAAATCAGAGAACCATATGATTTCACTTGCGTGTGGTATATAAAGCAAAATCAACAAAAGAACAAGACAATTTTACTAACAATTGTCACCCCAATAAATTTAAATAAAATATATATAGGAAAATGAAAAAAACATAAAATGTACACAGAAACACAACCTAACAACTTGATGAACATTTGACCAAAGTGACTGAAATTTTAAAACATATTTAGATAGAATTTCTAGAGATTAAGAACTCAGTAAAAGAAATCTAATGGAATAGCCAGCTTAGGTAATAGAGTTGACCAGATGAGGGAATGAATCAGTGACATCAAAGATAGAAATATGAAATGACACAGATGAAAGAGAGAAAGACATGAGAGTTAAAAGAAATGAAAGAATGATACAGGAAATTTCTGACTCAAGCAGAAAGATCAACAGAAGAATAATGGGTATACCAGAAGGAGAAGAAAGGGAGAAGGGAACACGGAGTATATTCAAAAAGATAAATAATGAGAACTTCACAAACTCCTGGAAAGGACTGGATCCTCAAATTCAAGCAGCAAATAGAACACTTTAATTATCTCATTTCCAATAGGACTTTTCTGGGGCACATTTTATTGAAGCTGTCAAAAATTAATGACAATGGGGACGGCCCGGTGGCTCAGGCGGTTAGAGCTCTATGTTCCTAACTCCAAAGGCTTCCAGTTCGATGCCCACATGGGCCAGTGGCCTCTCAACCACAAGGTTGCCAGTTTGATTCCTCAAATTCCACAAGGGGAGGTTGGCAGCATCCCCTGCAACTAAGATTGAACACGGCACCTTGAGCTGAGCTGCCGCTAAGCTCCCAGATGGCTCAGTTGGTTGGAGCGTGTCCTCTCAACCACAAGGTTGCTGGTTCAACTCCTGTAAGGGATGGTGAGAAAGGATGGTGAGCTGTGCCCCCTGGAACTAACAACAGCAACTGGACCTGGAGCTGCGCTGCATCCTCCACAACTAAGATTGAAAGGACAACAACTTGACTTGGAAAAAAAAAAAGTCCTGGAAGTACACACTGTTCCCCAATAAAGTCCTGTTCCCTTTCCCCAATAAAAATCTTTTAAAAAAAGTATAAAAAAAAGTTAATGACAATGAAAGAATTTTCAATGCAGCCAGGGTAAAGAAGAAGGTAAGATACAGGGGAAAGCCCATCAGATCACCCTGGGATTTTTCAGTAATAACCCTACAAGCTGGGAGTGAGTAAGATAAAATATTCAGAACGTTGAAAGAGAAATTATGAGCCAAGAATTATATATGCAGCAAAGATATCCTTTAGATATAAAAGACAAACGAAGACCTTTCCAGACATATAGAGGCTCAGGAAATTTTCTAACTCATGACCCATATAACAAAAAATACTGAAGGAGGCTATTCGACCTGAAAAATCTTTAAAGAATAAAAAACCATGAGCAATATTACCAACAGGCAGAAGCAGGAAATGGCAACCACTACACAAAACAGGGCTTATACCGTGTTTCCCCGAAAATAAGACCTAGCCAGACAATCAGCTCTAAATGCGTCTTTTGGAGCAAAAATTAATATAACACCTGGGATTATATTATATTTTATATCATATTATATTATATTATATTATATTATATTATATTATATTATATTATATTATATTATATTGCATCATATTATATTATATTATATTATATTAAAGACCGGGTCTTATATTATTGTAAAATAAGACAGGGTCTTACATTAATTTTTTTCTCCAAAAGACGCATTAGAGCTGATTGTCTGGCTAGGTCTTATTTTCAGGGAAACGTGGTACAACTAATCCTAACATAAACGGTGAAGAAGAAAAAAATTAACAAATGTAAAAGAAGAGAAAAACATCTTGCTACTGCAACTCAGAAGTGAACTCACAGCATAAATAGGGATAATTTATTATTGTGATTACAAAAACATAAAAAGGGAGAGAGTAAAAGTCTGAACGTGCAAAGGGGAATGGAGAGAAGCATGCTGGGAAAGAAAGGACTACTGTATATGAAACTTTCTTTTACAAAAACTTAATGGTAACTACATAAAAATTCCAGAACTGACATATATAAATTAAAAAAAGAAGAAACACAAAGGAAAATCTTGGAATACCACCACACTAAAACAACAGACAGCAACAAAAAGGCAAAGAAACAATGGAGACACCGAGCCACCAGAAAAAAAAAAAAAAAGAACGATAGGAAATCCTAATATATCAATAATCACCCTAATGTAAAGGACTGAACTCAGCAATAAAACGGTACAGAGAAGCAAATTGGATCCTAAAACAAAACCCAACCATTTACTGCCTCCAAGAGACACATCTCACCAACAAGGACAGATATGGACTACAGGTGAGAGGTGGAAATTGAAATTTCAAGCAAATGGTATTCAGAAGAAATCAGGCGTCTCCACACTGATATCAGAAGAAAAAGACTTCAGGATAAAAAAAAAGTTATAAAAGATGGACATTTTATAATGATAAATGGGACACTACAATAAGAATATGTAACACTCATCAATATGTATGCCTGCAATCAGGGAGTACTGAAATATACAAAGCAACTAATGACAGAACTAAAGGGAGAAATTAACCAAAACACAATAGTAAGGGACACAAATACAACATTGATAGCTAAGGATAGATTATCAAAACAATATAAGAATGGAAATATAGGCTCTGAATGACACATGAGACCAAATGCATATGATTGAAATTTATACAGCACTTCATCCTAGAACATCAGATGCAAAATTCTTTTCCAGTGTACATGGAATATTCTCAGGAATAGACAATATGATGGTGGAACATAAAACAAGCCTCAGCAAATTTAAGAAGACAGAAATTATACCAAGTAAATTATCTGATCACAAGGCTTTGAAATTGGACATCAAATTCAAAAAAAAAAGCAGCAAAACCCACAAATACGTGTAGATTAAATAACGTGCTTTTAAAGTATGACTGGATCAAAGAAGAATAAGAGGAGAGATCAAAAGATACATAGAAATAAATGGGAATGAAAACACATCCTACCAAAATTTTGGGGATGCAGTGAAAGATGTTTTAATAGGGAAATTTACATCATTACAGGCCTACTCAAAAAACAAGAAAAGTCCCAGATGAATAAGCTCACGTTACACATGAAAGAACTAGAAAAAGAAGAACAAACGAAACCCAAAGTCAGCAGAAGGTAGGAAATAATGAAAATCAGAGCAGAACTAAATGAAATAGAGAACAAAAAGACAACAGAAAACAAATAATGCAACAAAGAGCCGGACCTTTGAAAAGATTAATAAAACTGACAAGCCCTTGGCTAGACTCACTAAGATAAAAAGAGAAAAGACACAGATAAACAAAATCAGAAATGTAAGAGGGGAAGTTACTACAGATGCCACAGAAATACAAAGAATCATCCAAGAATAGTATGAAGGACTATATGCCACCAACTGCAGTAACCTACCAGAAATGGAAATAATCTTAGAAACATAAAGACTTCCTAGGCTGAATCATGAAGAACTGGAAAATCTAAATAGACCAATCAACAGTAAGGAAATGGAATCAGTCATCCGAAAACTTTCCAGATGCAAAATTCCAGGACCAGATGGCTTGACTAGTGAATTCTACTACGTTCAAAAGAGAACGTAGGGGCCGGCCTGGTGGCTCAGATGTTTAGAGCGCCATTCTCCTAACTCCGAAGGCTGCTGGTTTGATTCCCACATGGGCCAGTGGGCTCTCAACCACAAGGTTGCCAGTTAAATTCCTCGAGTCCCACAAGGAATTGTGGGCAGCTCCCCCCGCAACTAAGATTGAACACGGCATTAAGCAGAGCTGCCGCTGAGCCCCCCAAATGGCTCAGTTGGTTGGAGCGCATCCTCTCAACCACAAAGGTTGCCAGTTGATTCCCCAACTCTCTGGTGGGCAGCACCCTCTGCAACTAAAATTGAACACAGCACCTTGAGCTGAGCTACCACTGAGCTCCCGGATGGCTCAGTTGATTGGAGCACACCCTCTCAACCACAAGGTTGCCGATTCAACTCCCGCAAGGGATGGTGGGCTGCATCCCTTGCAACTATCAAAGGCAACTGGACCTGGAGCTGAGCTGCGCCTTCCACAACGAAGACTGAAAGGACAACAACTTGAAGCTGAATGACACCCTCCACAACTAAGATTGAAAGGACAACAACTTGACTTGAAAAAAAAGTCCTGGAAGTACACACTGTTCTCCAGATAAAGTCCAGTAAAAAAAAATACATAGTTGATGGCTCGGTGCGAGGTTGGAAGGATAGTGGATGGGGGGATGGGAATTCACAGTGTGAGGGATATAAATGATGAATGTCTAAGTATTACCTTGTCTTGTACACCTGAAACTAATAAAATAAAGCACATAGAAACAAAGCGACTTGCAAAAGAATGAAACTGGACTGCTACCAAAATTACTTCAAAATGGATCAAAGACTTAAGCATAATACCTGGCACAATAAACTGCATAGAAGAAAACATAGGTACTAAACTTATGGACCTTGGGTTCAAAGAGCATTTTATGAATTTGACTCTAAAAGCGATGGAAGTAAAAGCTAAAATAAACGAATGGGATTATGTGAAACTTAAAAGCTTCTGCACAGCAAAAGAAAACATCGACAAAATAAAGAGGCAACCAACTGAATGAGAGAAGATTTTTGCAAACAGTGCCTCCAATAAGGGGCTAATATCCAAAATATACAAGGAACTCATGCAATTCAACAACAGAAATACAAACAATCCAATTGAAAAATGGGCAGACGACCTGAACAGACATTTCTCCAAAGAGGACATACAAATGGTAAATAGACATATGAAAAAATGTTCAACATAACTAATCATCAGAGAAATACAAATAAAAACCCCAATGATGTATCACCTTACCCCAGTCAGAATGGCTATCACCAATAAGACAAATAGTAACAAGTGTTAGAGAGGCTGTGGAGAAAAAGGAACCCTCATCCACTGTTGGTGGGAATGCAGACGGGTGCAGCCATATGGAAGGCAGTGTGGAGGTTCCTGAAAAAATTACAAATAGAATTACCATATGACCCAACAATCCCTCTCCTGGGTATCTACCCAAAAAATCTGAAAACATTTATATATAAAGACATGTGTGCTCCGATGTTCATTGCAGCTTTGTTTACGGTGGGCAAGACATGGAAAAAACCTAAATGTCCTTCGATAGATGAATGGATAAAGAAGTTGTGGTATATATACACAATGGAATACTATTCGGCAGTAAGAAAAGATGATATAGGAACATTTGTGACAACATGGATGGATCTTGAGAGTATAATGCTAAACAAAATCAGTCAGACAAAAAAATCAGAGAACCATATGATTTCACTGATATGTGGTATATAAACCAAAAACAACAAAAGAACAAGACAAACAAATGAGAACCAAAAACTGATAGACATGGACAATAGTTTAGTGGTTACCAGAGAGTAAGGGCAGAGGGGGGTGGTACATGAGGTTAAATGGTATCAAATATATGGTGATGGAAGAGAACTGACTGGGTGGTGAACACACAATCGAATTTATAGATGATATAATACAGAATTGTACACCTGAAATCTATGTAACTGTACTAACAATTGCCACCCCAATAAACTTTTATTAAAAATAAAAGGAAATTGCAAAAGGAATTGTTTTTCTTTTTCTGAGATTTCATTGTTAGTATATAGGAATGCCTTGGACTTTTGTTCGTTTATTCTATAGCTGGCAATTTTACTGTGTTCATTTATTGCTTCTGTCAGCTTTTTGGTGGAGTGTTTAAGGTTTTGTATACATAGCATCATGTAATCTGCAACGAGTTGCAATTTAACTCTTTCATGCCCAATTTGAATGTCTTTTATTTATTCTCTTGCCTGATTGCTCTGGTGTGGACTTCCAACACTATGTTAAAAACCATAGGTGATAGGGGACAGGGCTGTCATGTTCCTGAATGCAGAGAAAAGGGTTTCAGTTTTTCACTTTTAATTATATTAGCTGTGTGTTTCTCATATATGGCCTTCATTATGTTAGGGTATTTTCCTTCTGTATCTATTTTATTAAGAGTTTTAATCATAAATGGATGTTGTGTCTTGTCAAATGCATTTTCAGCATTGATATAATCATATAATTTTTGTACTTTATTTTACTTTGTACTTTATTTTGTTTATGTGGTGTATTACATTGATGGATTTACATATGTTGAACCATCCTTCTGTCCCTAGGATGAACCACACTTGGTCATAATGAATAATCTTTGTAATGCATTGTTGTGTTTGATTTGCTAGAATTGCGTTTAGAATTTCTGCATTTGTATTCATCAGACTAATTATTGGTCTGCAGTTTTCTTTTTTTGTGTTATCCTTACCAGGCTTTGGTATCAAGGTAATGTTGGCCTCATAAAATGAGTTAGGGAGTATTGCCTCTTCCTCAATTTTTTGGAACAGTTTGAGTAAGATAGGTATTAGATTCTCTTTGACGGTTTGATAGAATTCACTAGTGAAGACATCTGGTCCAGGACTTTTGCTTTTGGAAAGATTCGTATGACTGATTCAATTTTTTACTGGTGATCGGTCTATTAGAGGTTCATATTCTTTCTGATTCAGCCTAGGAAGGCTGTATGTTTCCAAGAACTTCTCCATTTCTTCTAGCTTATTGAATTTGGTAGCATATGGTCCTTTATAGTATTCTTGGATGATCCCTTGTATGTCTGTGGCATCGGTGATAACTTCCTGTCGTGCGGGGCATCCGGCGGGGTGTCAGGTGGGGTCTCAGCTCCCGCTCCCCACATAAGAACACAGGACATGGTGAGGCCAAAAAGGAATACCCATGGAGCCATAGGTAGGGAAGTTATACCACTATGGTCTCACTGGAGGCTGGGTTTACACACGTGCGACCTGCCGTCCTCTTTGCTGCCAACCGACCAACTCCCCTCGACTCTCCTTCACTCTCCTTCAGCCTCCTCCTTCACTCTCCTCGGCTCCCCTCCGTAGCCACGGCAGTTATATCAGTGGCCAATGGCTTAATGGCTACAGCTGATGGCCATCCACTATCGGAGTCAGCACCTCTCCACATGAGGCCGAGAGCCTGGAAACTGCTTTCTGGGGCTCTGTCCCCACACTTCCCTTCTTTCATTTCTCATTTTGTTTATTGGTGTCTGTGGGGACAAAGCCCCAAAAAGCAGTTTCCAGGCTCTCGGCCTCACATAGAAAGGTGCTGGCTCGGGTAGTAAATGGCCATCAACTGTGATCAGATGGCCAGTACCTGTGGCTAGTTGGCCGTCAGCTGTAACCCGTAAACCATTGGCCACTAATATAACGGCTGTGGCTAAGCTAGCAGAGAAAAAATGGGGGCTAGCAAGAAGATGGTGGCTGGCAAGCAGGGACTGCTGTTAGGCAGATTATGTAGATCCTGCTTCCTGTGTCTCCAGCCCAGCCTCCAGCGAGAATATATTGGTTTGACTTCCCTATCTATGGCTCCGTGGGTGTTCCTTTTTGGCATTACCGTGTTCTGTGTTCTTATGTGGGGAGCGGGACCAGAGACCCCGCCGGACGCCCCGCACGACAAATGACACAGTGAGCAGGGTCCCCTGCGTGACAGTGTCTTTTCTCATTTTATTTTAGAGTCTAGCCAAGCATTTCTCAATTTTATTAATCTTTTCAAAGAACCAGCTCCATGTCACATTATTTTTTCTATTGTTTTTTAGTTCTCTATTTCATTTAATGCTGCTCTGATTTTTACTATTTCCTTTCTTATACTGACCTTGGTTTTCATTTCTTCTTCTTTTTCTAGTTCTTTAAGGTGTAACATTAGGTTATTTTTCTGCCCTATAAACCAGGCAAAGTGTTAACAGAGGGGAGGCCCGTCACCCAGGAAATACCCCATTGAGTGAGAAGCTGGAATAGTGAAAAGAAAACATAGCACTACTGTGTGAGAGAGAGAAAAAAAGGCTGCAGTCAGAGAGAAAATAAAACATTCTACCAACAAGTACTGGAAAACAAAACAAAGAACTCTTCCTATCAACCTGTTGCAGAAGCCTCTCCTGTAGATGTCTAGGAAGAGAAATAATAAATCAGTAATTGCCATGAATAACCAAGGAAACTAGACAGTTCAGAAAGGAAGTGAAAAGTCTCCAGAAAAGGAACTTAAAGATATGGAAATATGTGATTTCAATGATAGACAATTCAAGATTGCAGTTCTGAAAAAACTCAACGAGATGCAATAAAACACAGAATGGCAATTTAGTGAACTCAAAAATGCAATCAAAGAACAACATGAGCATTTTACGAAAGTGATTGAAATTTTAAAAAAGAACCAAATGGAATTTCTGGATATTAAGAACTCAATAGAAGAAATTAAGAACGAAATAACCAGCTTAGGTAGTAGAGTTGACCAGATGGAGGAAAGAATCAGTGACATCGAAGATAGAAACCTGGACAAAATTCATATGATTATATCAATTGATGCAGAAAAAGGATTTGACATGATACAACCTCAATTTATGATTAAAACCTGGAAATTACACAGATGGAAGAAGAAAGAGACTTGAGACTTAAAAGAAATGAAAGAACACTACAAGAACTTTCTGACTCTATCAGAAAGAGCAATATAAGAATAATGGGCATATCGGAAGGAGAAGACAGAGAGAAAAGAACAGAGGATATATTCAAACAAACTGTTAATGAGAACTTCCCAAATTTGTGGACAGAACTGGATCCTCGAATCCAAGAAGCAAATAGAACACTTAATTACCTCAAACCCAACAGACCTTCTCCAAGGCACACTGTATTGAAGCGGTCTAAATTAACACCAAAGAAAGAATCCTCAAGGCAGCCAGGGAAAAGAAGATGGTAACCTACAAAAGAAAGCCCATTAGATTATCATCAGATTTTTCAGCACAAACTTTACAAGCCAGGAGAGAGTGGAACAAAATATTCAAACTATTGAAAGAGAGAAATCATGAGCCAAGAATAATATATCCAGCAAAGATTCCTTTAGATATGAAGGAGGAATAAAGACCTTTCCAGACATACAGAAGCTGAGGGAATTTTCTAATACATGACCTGCACTACAAGAAATAATAAAGGAGGCTATTTGACCACCATCAACAGGGACAATTAGTGGCAACCAAAACATAAAAACGGGGATAGTAAAGGCCTGAACCGGAATATGGAAATGGAGAAAGTGAGCGTCCTGAAGAAAATGGAATACTCTAAATATCAAACTATCTTTTACATAATCTTAAGGGTAACCACTCAAAAAAATCCAGAACTGAAATATATACTGTAATAAAAGAAGAAACAGAGGGAAACATCATAGAATACCACCACACAGAAATAATAGAGAACAACAAAAAGGCAAAAAAACAATGGAGACCCAGCCTTACCAGAAAACTAAAGATAAAATGACAGGAAATCCTCACACATCAATAGTCACCCTAAAGGTAAATGGAGTGAACTCAAAAATAAAAAGGCAAAGACCGCAGATTCGATCAAAAACTAAATGCAACAATATGCTGTCTCCAAGAGACACATCACAGCTACAAGTTCAAGCAAAGACTCAAAGTGAAAGGGTGGAAATTGACACTCCAAGAAAATGGTACCCAGAGAAAATCAGGTGTAGCCATAATGATTTCCGATGAAACAGACTTCAGGGTGAAAAAGATAACAAGATACAAAGATGGACATTTCATAATGGTAAAGGGGACTATACAACAAGAAGACATAACAGTCATCAATATTTATGCCCCCAATCAGGGAGCACCGAAATATACCAAGCAACTACTAACAGAACTAAAGGGAGAAATTGACCAAAACACAATTATACTAGGGGACTTAAATACATCATTGACAGCTATGGATAGATCATGCAAACAGAAGATAAATAACGAAATCGCAGCCCTAAATGACGCATTAGATGAAATGGACATAATTGACATATATAGGGCACTTCATCCTAAAACATCAGACTATACATTCTTTTCTAGTGTACATGGAACATTCTCAAGGATAGACCATATATTGGGACACAAAATCAGCCTCAGCAAATTTAAGAAGATTGAAATCATACCAAGCATATTCTCTGATCACAAAGCTTTGAAATTGGATATCAACTGCAAAAAGAAAGCAGGAAAAAACACAAATACATGGAGATTAAACAACATACTTTTAAAGAACGACTGGGTTACAGAAGAAATTAGAGGAGAGCTCAAAAGATACATAGAAACAAATGACAATGAAAATACATCCTACCAAAATTTTTGGGATGCCGCAAAAGCAGTTTTAAGAGGAAAATTTATATCATTACAGGCCTATCTCAAGAAACAAGAAAAATCCCAAATAAATAACCTCATGTTACACCTTAAAAAACTAGAAAAAGAAGAACAAGCGAAACCCAAGGTCAGCAGAAGAAAGGAAATAACAAAAATCAGAGCAGAAATAAATGAAATAGAGAAAAAATAGACAATAGAAAAAATTAATGTGACAAAAAGCTGGTTCTTTGAAAAGATTAACAAAATTGACAAACCCTTGGCTAGACTCACCAAGATAAAAAGAGAGAAGACACTAATTAACAAAATCAGAAATGAAAAAGGGGAAGTTATCACGGACACCACAGAAATACAAAGGATTATCCAAGAATACTATGAAGGACTATATGCCACCAAATTTAATAACTTAGAAGAAATGCACAAGTTCTTAGAAACATATAGCCTTCCAAGGCTGAATCATGAAGAACTGGAAAATCTAAACAGGCCGATCACCAGTAACGAAATTGAATCAGTCATCAAAAACCTTCCCAAAATCAAAAGTCCTGGACCAGATGGTTTCACCAGTGAATTCTACCAAACCTTCAAAGAGGATCTAATACCAATCCTGCTCAAACTCTTCCAAAAAATTGAAGAAGAGTCAGTACTCCCTAACTCATTTTATGAGGCCAACATTACCCTGATACCAAAACCTGGTAAGGACAACACACACAAAAAAAAACTACAGACCTATATCTCTGATGAATACAGACGCTAAAATCCTAAACAAAATTCTAGCAAATTGAATACAACAATGCATTAAAAAGATTATTCATCACGACCAAGTGGGGTTCATCCCCGTGGCACAAGGATGGTTCAACATTCGCAAATCCATCAATGTGATACATCACATAAACAAAATGAAGGACAAAAATCATATAATTATATCAATTGATGCAGAAAAAGCATTTGATAAGATACAACATCCATTTATGATTAAAACACTTACTAAAATTGGTATAGAAGGAAAATACCTCAACATAATAAAGGCCATATACGACAAGCCCTCAGCTAATCTCATAATTAATGGTGAAAAGCTGAAGCCCTTTGCTCTACGTTCAGGAACACGACAAGGTTGTTCCCTATCACCTCTGCTTTTCAACATAGTGTTGGAAGTCCTCGCCAGAGCTATCAGGCAAGAGAAAGAAATAAAAGGCATCTAAATTGGGAATGAAGAAGTTAAATTGTCACTCTTTGCAGATGACATGATGCTATATATAGAAAACCCTAAAGACTGTACCAAAAAGCTATTAGAAACAATCAATGAATACAGTAAAGTTGCTGGCTACAAAATCAACGTACAAAAGTCCATTGCTTTCCTATATACCAACAATGAAATCTCAGAAAAAGAGATAGAAAAATAATTCCTTTTGCAATTGCAGCAAAAAGAATAAAATACCTAGGAATAAACTTAACCAAGGATGTGAAGGATTTATATGCTGAAAACTATAAGACATTTTTGAAAGAAATTGAAGAAGACACAAAGAAATGGAAAGACATTCCGTGCTCATGGATTGGAAGAATCAACATAGTTAAAATGGCCATATTACCCAAAGCCATATACAGATTTAATGCAATCCCCATTAAAATCCCAATGGCATTTTTTAAAGAAATAGAACAAAAAATCATCAGATTTGTTTGGAACCACAAAAGACCCCGAATAGCCAAAGCAATATTAAAAACAAAGAACAATACTGGAGGTATCATACTCCCTGACTTTAGCTTGTACTACAGGGCTACAATAATCAAAACAGCTTGGTATTGGCGGAAAAATAGACACATAGACCAATGGAATAGAATTGAGAACACAGAAATAAAACCACATAAATATGGACAGATAATTTTTGACAAAGAAGCTAAAAACATACTATGGAGGAAAGACAGCCTCTTCAATAAATGGTGCTGGCAGAATTGGATAGCTACGTGCAAAAGAATGAAACTGGACTGCTATCTGTCACCATGTACCAAAATTAATTCAAAATGGATCAAAGACTTAAGCATAAGACCTGACACAATAAACTGCATTGAAGAAAACATAGGTGCTAAACATATGGACCTTGGGTTCAAAGAGCATTTTATGAATTTGACTCCAACGGCAATGGAAGTAAAAACTAAAATTAACGAATGGGATTATATGAAACTGAAAAGCTTCTGCACAGCAAAAGAAACTATTGACAAAATAATGAGGCAGCCAACTGAATGGGAGAAGATTTTTGCAAACAGTGCCTCTGATAAGGGGCTAATATCCAAAATATACAAGGAACTCATGAAACTCAACAACAAAAAAACAAACAACCCAATTGAAAAATGGACAGAGGACCTGAAGAGACATTTCTCTAAAGAGGACTTACAAATGGCAAATAGACATAAAAAAATGCTCAACATCGCTAATCATCAGAGAAATGCAAATGAAAACCACAATGAGATATCACCTCACCCTAGTCAGAATGGCTTTCATCAATAAAACAAATAGTAACAAGTGTTGGAGAGGCTGTGGAGAAAAAGGAACCCTCATACACTGTTGGTGGGAATGCAGACTGGTGCAGCCGCTATGGAAGGCAGTGTGGAGGTTTCTCAAGAAATTACGAATAGAATTACCATATGACCCAGCAATCGATCTCCTGGGTATCTACCCAAAAAATCTGAAAGCATTTCTCTATAGAGACACGTGTACTCCAATGTTCATTGCAGCTTTGTTTACGGTGGCCAAGACATGGAAACAATCAAAATGTCCTTCAATAGATGAATGGATAAAGAAATTGTGGTATATATACACAATGGAATACTATTCGGTGTTAAGGAAAGATGATATAGGAGCATTTGTGACAACATGAATGGATCTTGAGAGTATAATGCTAAGTGAAATAAGTTAGAGAAAAAAGCAGAGAACCCTATGATTTCACTGATATGTGGTATATAAACCAAAATCAACAAAAGAAGAAGACAAACAATTGAGAAAGAAAAACTCATAGACACAGACAATAATTTAGTGGTTACCAGAGGGTAAGGGGGAGGAGGGTGGGTGATGAGAGTAAGGGGGATCAAATATGTGGTGATGGAAGGAGAACTGACTCTGGGTGGTGAACACACAATTGGATTTATAGATGATGTAATACAGAATTGTACACCTGAAATCTATGTAAATTTACTAACAATTGTCATCAAATAAATTTAATTAAAAAAATCTGTATAATGGTTTGGGTAATATTGCCATTTTAACTATGTTGATTCTTCCAATCCATGAGCATGGATTGTCTTTCCATTTCTTTGTGTCTTCTTCAATTACTTTCATAAATGTCTTATAATTTTCATCATATAAATCATTCACATCCTTGGTTAAGTTTATTTTTAGGTATTTTATTCTTTTTGCTGCAATTACAGAGGGAATTTTTGTTTGTGTTTCTTTTTCTGAGATTTCATTGTTAGTACATAGAAATGTAATGAACTATTGTACGTTGATTTTGTAGCCAGCAACTTTACTGTGTTTGTTTATTGTTTCTAAAAGCTTTTTGGAGGAGTCTTCAGAGTTTTCAACATATAGCATCATGTCATCTGCAAAATGTGATAATTTAACTTCTTCATTCCCAATTTGGATGCCTTTTGTTTCTTTCTCTTCCCTGATTGATCTCGCAAGGACTTCCAACACTATGATGAAAAGCAGCGGTGATAGGGGACAACCCTGTCGTGTTCCTGATCATATATCAAAAGGCTTCAGTTTTTCACCATTAATTATCAGATTATCTGGGGACTTGTCGTATATGGCCTTTATTATGTTATGGTATTTTCCTTCTATACCTGTTATATTGTTTTTATCATAAATAGATATTGTATCTTGTCAAATGCTTTTTCTGCATCAATTGATGCAATCATATGATTTTTGTCCTTTATTTACTTTATGTGATATATCACATTGATGGATTTGGGGATGTTTAACCATCCTTGTGCCCCAGGGATGAACTCTTCTTGGTCGTGATGAATAATCTTTTTAATGCATTGTTGTATTCGATTTGCTAGAATTTTGTTGAGGATTTATAAATCAGTATTCATCAGAGATATTGGTCTGTAGTTTTCTTTTATTCTGTTGTCCTTACCAGGTTTTGGTATCAGGGTAATGTTGGCCTCATAAAATGAGTTAGGGAGTAATGTCTCTTCTTCAATTTTTTGGAAGAGTTTGAGCAGGATTGGTATTAGATCCTCTTTGAAGGTTTGGTAGAATTCACTAGTGAAGCCTTCTGGTCCCAGTTTTTGCCTTTGGGAAGGTTTTGGTTGACTGATTCAATTTTGTTACTGGTGTTCCGTCTGTTTAGATTTTCCAGTTCTTCATGGTTCAGCCTTGGAAGGCTATATGTTTCTAAGAACTTGTCCATTTCTTCTAGGTTATTGAATTTGGTGGCATATAGTCCTTCATAGTATTCTTGAATGATCCTTTGTATTTCTGTGGTGTCCGTGATAACTTCCCCTTTTTCATTTCTGATTTTGTTAATTAGTGTTTTCTCTCTTTATATCTTAGTGAGTCTACCCAAGAGTTTGTCGATTTTATTAATTTTTTCAAAGAACCAGCTCTTTGTCACATTAATTTTTTCTATTGTCTTTTTGTTCTCTATTTCATTGAGCTCTGCTTTGATTTTTGTTGTTTCCTTTCTTCTGCTGACCGTCAGTTTCACTTGTTTTTCTTTTTCTATTTCTTTGAGGTGTAACATGAGGTTATTTATTTTGGATTTTTCTTGTTTCTTGAGATAGGCCTGTAATGATATAAATTTCCCTCTTAAAACTGCTTTCGCCGCATCCCAAAAATTTTGGTTGGGTGTATTTTCATTGTCATTTTTTTTCTATATATCTTTTGATCTCTCCTCTAATTTCTTCTTTGACCCAGTCGTTCTTTAAAAGTATGTTGTTTAATCTCCACGTATTTGTGTTTCTTTTTGCTATCTTTTTGCAGTTGATATCCAATTTCAAAGCCTTGTGATCCGAGAATATGCTTGGTATGATTTCAATATTCTTAAATTTGCTGAGGCTGATTTTATGTCCCAATGTATGGTCTATCCTTGAGAATGTTCCTTGTACACTAGACAAAAATGTATAGTCTGATGTTTTAGGATGAAGTGCTCTATATATGTCAATTATGTGCATTTCATCTAATGTGTCATTTAGGGCAGCTATTTCGTTATTTATTATCTGTTTGGATGATCTATCCATAGCTGTCAATGATGTATTTAAGTCCCCTAGTATAATTGTGTTTTGGTCAATTTCTTCCTTTAGTACTGTTAGTAGTTGCTTGGTACATTTTGGTGCTCCCTGATTGGAGGTATAAATATTGATGACTGTTATGTCTTCTTGTTGTATAGTCCCCTTCACCATTATGAATGTCCATCTTTGTCTCTTGTTACCTTTTTCACCCGGAAGTCTGTTTCATCTGATATCATTATGGCTACACCTGATTTTCTCTGGGTACCATTTGCTTGGAGTGTCAATTTCCACCCTTTCACTTTGAGTCTATGCTTGTCCTTGTAGCTGACATGTGTTTCTTGGAGACAGCATATGGTTGGGTTTAGTTTTTTGATCCAATCTGCTACTCTGTGCTTTTTTATTGGTGAGTTCAGTCCATTTACATTTAGGGTGATTATTGATATGTGAGGATTTTCTGTCATTCTATCTTTAGTTTACTGGTAAGGCTGTGACTCCATTGTTTCTTTGCCTTTTTGTTGTTGTCTATTATTTCTGTGTGGTGGTATTCTATGATGTTTTCCTCTGTTTCTTCTTTTATTACACTTTATATTTCAGTTCTGGATTTTTTTTTTGAGAGGTTAGCCTTAAGATTATGTAAAAGTAAGTTTGATATTTAGAGTATTCCTTTTTCTTCAGCACACTTACTTTCTCCATTCCCATATTCCGGTTCAGACCTTTACGCTCCCCCTTTTTATGTTTCGGTTGCCACTAATTGTCCCTGTTGATGATGGTCTAATAGTCTAGTTTAGTATTTCTTGTAGTGCAGGTCGTGTATTAGAAAATTCCCTCAGCTTCTGGATGTCTGGAAAGGTCTTTATTCCTCCTTCATATCTAAAGGTTATCTTTGCTGCATATATTATTCTTGGCTCATGATTTCTGTCTTTCAATAGTTTAAATATTTGGTTCCACACCCTCCTGGCTTGTAGAGTTTCTGCTAAAAAATCTGATGATAATCTAATGGACTTTCCTTTGTAGGTTACCGTCTTCTTTTCCCTGGCTGCCTTGAGGATTCTTTCTTTGGTGTTAATTTTAGACAGCTTCAATACAATGTGTCTTGGAGTAGGCCTGTTGGGATTGAGGTAATTAGATGTTCTATTTGCTTCTTGGATTCGAGGATCCAGTTCTGTCCACAAATTTGGGAAGTTCTCATTAACAATTTCTTTGAATATATTCTCTGTTCCCTTCTCTCTTCCTTCTCCTTCTGGTATGCCCATTATTCTTATATTGCTCTTTCTGATGGAGTCAGAAAGTTCTTGTAGAGTTCTTTCATTTCTTTTAAGTCTCATGTCTTTTTCTTCTTCCATCTGTGTAATTTCCAGGTTTCTATCTTCGATGTCACTGATTCTTTTCTCCATCTGGTCAACTCTACTACCTAAGCTGGTTATTTCATTCTTAATTTCTTCTATTGAGTTCTTAATCTCCAGAAATACCATTTGGTTCATTTTTAAAATTTCAATCTCTTTCGTAAAATGCTCATGGTGTTCTTTGATTGCATTTCTGAGTTCATTAAATTGCCTTTCTGTGTTTTCTTGCAACTCTTTGAGGTTTTTCAGAACCGCAATCTTATATTCTCTATCATTTAAGTCACATATTTCCATATCTTTAAGTTCCTTTTCTGGAGACTTTTCACTTTCTTTCTGAGCTGTATTGTTGCCTTGGTTATTCATGGCAATCACTGATTTAATATTTCTCTTCCTAGACATCTACAGGAGTGGCTTCTGCAACAGGTTGATAGGAAGAGGTATTTCTTTTGTTTTCCAATACTTGTTGGAAGAATGTTTTATTTTCTCTCCAATTGCAGCCTTTTATTTCCTCTCTGACACAGTAGTGCTATATTTTCTCTGCACTTTTCCAGCTTCTCACACAATGGGGGGGGGGTTCCCTGAGAGATGGGCTTCTCCTCCGTTAACAGTTCACCCGGGTTATAGGGCGCCACGTCCCTGTGGGGATGCGGAGAACTTTTGAAGTTCCAAAGCTCTTTCTGCACCCGATTCAGAGCCCATATGTTTCAGCAGTTCTGTTTACTCCTGCAGGGATCCACCCAGATAGGTGGGGCCAGGGGCGGGGTGAGTTGTGAGCGGTGGCCCAGAGAAATGGCGGTGACCACTACAACAGCCTTTCCTGCTTCCACAGCTCCCTCTCCCCCGCCGGAACCAGCGGGGCTACGAATCTGCCTTTGAGGTCCACAGTTCTCAGAACAGCAAAAATCCTGTCTTTTCGATCTGACACCACTACTGTTCTGCTTCTAGCACCGGGCAGGTGGGGCGAGGCGAGCTCTGGGAGGGTAGGGAGGAGGCGGCTAGTCTCAGTGCCTAAGGCTTCCATTCTCTGCTTGGCAGTGAGGGCTTAAACCACCGTTTTCAGCCTTCTTCCCTCAGTCCTCTCTCCGAGGTCTCTGCCGTGAGCGTTGTGTTCAGCTGTGTTATGTGCTGCCTCCTCACCCCTGTGGACCATAAGCGGAGCCCTAGCAGTCCGAGTTCTTCTATCTCCTGCAGCTGCGGTAGTTCCGGGATGCAGCGAGCTCGGAGCACTGAGCCAGGTCTGTGTCCTGCGCCCGCGCAGCTCTGTCTCCGCACTTCTCCCTTCCCCCCTACCCTGCTTGTGCGATTCTCCCACCTGTAGGTAAATTCAGTAGTGGACCTCTTCAACTTGCCTGTCTGCTGTGCAGGGAGTCCTTTGTGGAGTTATTGTTGTTCTATTAGTTGTAAATTCCAGGGGAGCTTTACAGAGGCTTACCTCACACTGCTATTTTGAGACCGATCAGCCATGTATGGTTCTTGAGAGTATAATGCTAAGCGAAATAAGTCAGACAGATCAATTAGAGAACCATATGATTTCACTGACATTTAGTATGTAAAACTGAAAGCAACAATAGAACAACACAAACATATGAAGAACAAATACTCTTAGATAAGTACAATAGTTAAGTGGTTACCAGACGGTAAGGGGGGAGCAGGGTGTTAGATGAATGTAAAGAGGGTCAAGTACATAGTGATGGCAGGAGAACTGACTCTGGGTGGTGAACCCACAATGTGATAAACGGATGATGTATTGCAGAAGTGTACACCTGAATCCTATTTAACTTTACTAACAACTGTCACCCCAATAAACTTTAGTTGAAAAAATCAGTAATAAATATCTCTTGGAGATTACTGTCATGTTTCCTTTCTCAGGCAGTCACGTATTAATGAACTAAAGATCAAAGATGTTTCATATTTACATAAAAAGGCTTGTATTGTATTCATTTAGTTTTATGAAGCTAGAAATCAGTACTAAACTGCTTCTACTCTTAATGTGGCCTGATCTACATAAATTGAGATCACGTTTTGCAATATAAATATGTACCTCTAATCTATGGAACCAAATATGATCCTTTCAAAATAAAAAAGAGATTGTGTTATTTCCCATCCTTCCTCAAGATGAGCATATAGAGCATTTAGTAATTAGTGTATTAGTTGTCCACTATGAAGAAAGGTTCAGAAGGTAAAATATTTCATAAAGATACTATATCTGCAAAATTGTAAATGTAAAATGTCAGAAAAAAGAAACACAGGCATTCTTAATGAAGAAGAGTGCATAAAACCATTTTCCCTCATCCCCGAGACTTCTCAAAAATTGTTCAAATGGAGAAATTTGAAAATGTCCTCTCAAAAAATTAGTATGCACAGATAGGAAGAATTTTACTTCAAGGAGACGAAGACACAATTTCTTTTAAAAAGCAATAAGTATGCATAGCAATTTCTTCATTAATTATAACCCAATGTTAAGTCACAGTTTAACGCTATTTTTTATGTACCCACATTATTGTGGATATTCATAGAGGTCTAGTCCACTTAATATGTAATCATTTACTAACATGTGCTCCCTCTGCTGGATTGCTGGTCATACAACAAGAGAGAACATTGGATATGGATAAATGATTTTATGTTTCTTGGTCATTCTATTTGTGTTGTATAAAACATAAAATTATTAATGACTGTAAATATTATAACATAAGTAAATGCCATAACTTTGTGGCAGTCATATTTTGGGGGTTTTTCAAGAACCATGAAATGTGTATTTAGTAACCCAGGGTGACTTTTAAACTAGACATTTGTAATTGTAATTTTTATTTTATTTTTAAGAGTTTTACTAAAACTATAGCTTACATACAATATTATATTAGTATCAGGAGTACACCATAGTTATTTAATATTTATATACCTAAAGAAGTTACCACCACGATAAGGTCAGCAACCATCTGACACAATACTATGCTGTCACAATATTGACTACTGTGTTTCCCTGAAAATAAGACCTAACAGGACCATCAGCTCTAATGCGTCTTTTGGAGCAAAAATTAGTATAAGATCCAGTTTCATTTTGATATAAGACTGGGTATAATATAGTATGATATGATATGATATGATATGATATGATATATATAAAATACCGGGTCTTATATTATTTTTTCCTCCAAAAGACACATTAAAGCTGATGGTCCGGTTAGGTCTTATTTTCGGGAAACGCAGTATATATCCTATGCTGTATATCACATTGCCATGACTTGTTTTATAACTGGAATTTTTTATCTCTTTTTCCCCTTCATCTTTTACGACTTTTATATTTTTTAAATTACAGTTTACCCTTAATATTACTTTATGTTAATTTCAGGTGTACTGCATAGTGACTAGACATTTATATAATTTAAGAAGTGATCCTCCTGTATAGTTAAGTACCCACCTGGCACTATACATAGTTATTACCATATCATTGATTATATTCTGTATGCCTTACTTTACATCTCCACGACTATTTTGTAACTACCAATTTGTACTTTTTAATCCCTTCACCTTTTCCACCATCTCCCAAACCCCTCCCATCTATCACCACAACAAATATAGTACCCATCTGACACGAAACATACTTATTAAAATATTATCAATCATATTCCTCATGCTATATACTATGTCCCCATAATTGCTTTTAAACAACCAATATGCACCATTTAATCCCTTCCCCTTTTTCACCCACTCCCATTGCCCCCTCCCATCCAACAACAATCAATGTGTTCTCTGTATCTATGAGTTTGTTTCTGTTTTGTTTGTTTATTTTGTTCTTTAGATTCCATATGCAGGCAAAATCACATTGGATCTGTCTTTCTGTCTGACACTCAACTCAGGACAATACCCTTCAGGTCTATACATGTCACTGTCAATGGCAAGAACCCCTTCCTTTCCATGGCCAAGCAATATTCCATCATATATATGTACCACCTACTCTTTATCCAATTATCCATTGAAAAACACACAGGCTGATTCCACATCATGGCCACTGTAAGCAATACTGTGATGAATATATGGATGTAAACATCCCTTCAAATTAGCGTTTTGGGTTTCTTGGAACAGATACCCAGAAGTGGGATTGCTAAGTCCTTTTTTTTTCTCTCTCTTGTTATAGTCTTTGTTATAATGTCTATTTTGATTGGTATAAGTGCCCCAGATTTTTTTTTTCTCTTGCACTTTAATGAAATACTTTTCATCTATCCCTTTGCTTTCCATTTTATTGTGTCTTTCAATCTGAAGTGAGTCTCTTGTAGGCAATATATGTAAGGGTTTTGTTTCCTTATCTATTCAGCCTTCCTATTTCCTTTGATTGGAGCATTTAATCCTTTTACATTGAAAGTACTTCTTGATAAATATGTAGCTATTGCCATTTTATTTTTCATAATGATACTTTTTCTATCTTAACAATTGTCACCCCAATAAATAAATTAAAAAAAAAGAAGTCCTTCTAACACTCCTTGTAATGCTGATTTGGTAGTGATTACCTTTTTTTGTTTTTTATTGTCTGGGAAGCTCTTTATGTGCTCTCAATTTTAAATTATAGTATTGCTCAATACAGTAGTCCTGGATTTAGATATTTGCTTCTCATCACTTTGAATATATTGTGCCAATCCCTACTTGTTTGCAAAGTTTCTGTTGAGAAATTAGGTGACAATCTTTTTTTTCTAATTAAAGTTTATTGGGGATATGATGGTTAGTGAAGTTACGTAGGATTCAAGTATATAATTCTGTAATACATCACCTATATATCACATTGTGTGCTCACCACCAGAGTCAGTTATCCTTTCATCACCATACATGTGACCCTTTTTACTTTCTTCCACATAACACCTTACACTCTGGTAACCACTAAACTGTAGTCTGTGTCTATGAGTTATTCTTTCCTCATTTGTTGGTCTTGTACCTTTGTTGCTTTCGGTTTTGTATCCCACATATCATAGAAATCTTATGTTTGTTGAATTTTCTCTCTGATTTATTTTGCTTAGCGTAATAATCTCAACATCTATCCATGTTGTCACAAATAGCAGTATTTCATCTCTTCTTATGGCAGAATAGCATTTCATTGTGTATGTATGCCATTTCTTTATCCAATCATCTATCAAAGTTTACTTTGGTTATTTCCATGTATTGGCCACCTTAAATAAAGCTGCAATGAAAATCAGAGCACATGTATCTTTACAGATAAATGGTTTCAGATTTTTTTGGTAGATACTTAGGAGAGGGATTGCTGGGTCATATAGTAATTCTATTCTTAATTTTTTTGATGAACCTCCACACTGCCTTTCATACTGGCTGCACCAATCTGCATTTCCACCAACAGTGTATGAGGTTTTGTTTTTCTCCACAGCCGCTCCAATACTTGTCATTACTTGTCTTGTTGATGATAGCCATTCTAACTGGGGTGAAGTGATATCTCATTGTGGTTTTTATATGCATTTCTCTGATAATTACTGACGTACATTTATTCATGTCTATTGGTCATCTGTATGTCTTTTTTAGAGAAATGTCTATTTATGTCCTCTACCCATTCTTTTTTATTTTTTTTAAATTAAAGTTTATTGGGGTGACAATTGTTAGTGAAGTTACATAGATCTCAGGTGTACAATTCTATAATACATCATCTATGTCTCATGCTGTTTGTTCACCACCCAGAGTCAGTTCTCCTTCCATCACTATATATTTGAACCCATTACCCCCCATTACTCTCTGGTAACCACTAAACTGTTGTCTATTTCTATGAGTTTTTGTTTCTTCATTTCTTTGTTTTGTTCTTTTGTTGTTTTCAGCTACATATACCACCTATCAGTGAAGTTATATGTCTCTGGACTATTTCTCTCTGACTTATTTTGCTTTGCATTATAATCTCAAGATCCATCCATGTTGCTACAAATGGTACTATTTCATCATTTTTTATGGCCAAATAGTATTCCATTGTGTATATATACTACAACCTCATTATCAATTCATCCACTATGTTTCCTTGACAGTAAGACCAAGCTGGACCATCAGCTGTAATGCATCATTTGGAGGAAAAACTGACATATGACACAGATATTATATTATATTACATTATATTATATTATATTATATTATATTATATTATATTATATTATATTATATTAAGACTGGGTCTTATATTACATTATATTGAAAAAGAACCTGTCTAATATTATATTAAAATAAGACTGGGTCTTATATTAATTTTTGCTACAAATGATGCATTAGAGCTCATGGACCGACTGGGTCTTATTTTGGGGGAAACACGGTAACAACCAATAGGAAAATTTGGTTCTTTCCATGTCTTGTCCACCGTAAATAAAGCTGCAATGACCATTGGAGCACACTTGTCTTTATGGATAAATGTTTTCAGATTTTTTGGGTAGATACCAGTAGAGGGACTGATGGTTCGTATGGTAATTCTACTCTTAATTTTTTGAGTAACATCTGCACTGCCTTCCATACCAGTTGCACCAATCTGCATTCTGTCCAACACTGTATGAGGGTTCCTTTTTCTCCATAGCCTCTCCAACACTTGTTACTACTAGTCTTGTTGATGATAGCCATTTAAAATGGGGTGAGGTGATACCTCACTGTGGTTTTTATTTGTATTTCTTTTCTGTTTAGTGATGTTGAGCTTTTTTTCTTATGTCTATTTGCCATTTCTATGTCCTCTTTGGAGAAATGTCTACTCAAGCCCTCAGCCTATTTTTCAATTGGATTGTTTGTTTTTTTGTTGTTGAGTGGTATGTGTTCTTATACATTTTGGATAATAGCCTTTTATCAGAGGTGTTGGTTGCAAAAATCTTCTCCCATTTGCTTGGTTACCTCTTTATTTTGTTGATGGTTTCTTTTGCTGTGCAGAATCTTTTTAGTTTCATGTTGTCCCATTCATTTATTTTACCTTTTACTTCCCTTGCCTTTGGAGGCAAATTCATAAAATGCTCTTTGAACCCAAGGTCCATAAGTTTAGGAGCTATGTTTCCTTCTATGCAGTTTATTGTTTCAGGTCTTATGATTCGGTCTTTGATCCATTTTGAATTAATTCTGGCACATAGTGACAGATAGCAGTCTAGTTTCACTCTTTTGCACGTGGCTGTCCAATTATACCTACACCATTTATTGAAGAGACTGTATTTTCTCCCATTGTATGTTTCTGGTTTCTTTGTCAATATTTCTCTGTCCATATTTATGTAGCTCTATTTCTGGGTTCTCAATTCTATTCCAATGGTCTGTTTGTCTGATTTATTTGACAAAACCATACTGTTTACATTATTGTTGCCCTGTAGTACAAGCTGAAGTCAGGGACTGTGATACCACTAGCATTTTCTTTTTCATAGGATTGCTTTGGCTATCCAGGGTGTTTTGTAGTTTCATACAAATCTGAAGGTTTTTTTGTTCTATTTCTTTAAAAAATGCCATTAGGATTTTAATGGGGATTGCATTAATTCTGTATAATGCTTTGGATAATATGGCCATTTTAACTATGTTGATTCTTCCAATCCATGAACATGGAATAGTTTTCCATTTCTTTGTGTCTTCTTCAATTCTTTTAAAAATGTCTTTTAAAAATCGTTTTCAGTATATAGGACTTTCACATCATTGGTTAAGTTTATTCCTGAGTATTTTATTCCTTTTGTTACAACTACAATTGTGATTGTGTTTTTTTTTTTCTTTTTCTGCAATTTCATTGTTAGTATATAGGAATGCAACAAACTTTTGTACATTGACTTTGAATCTGGCAACTTTACTGTATTCGTTTATTGTTTTTAATAACTTTTTGGTGGATTCTTCAGGGTTTTTTATATATAGCATCATGTCATCTGCAAAAAGTGACAATTTAATTTCTTCATTCCCAATTTGGATTCCTTTATTTGTTTCTCTTGTCTGATTGCTCTGGGTAGGACTTCGATATTAAGTTGAAAAGCAGAGGTGATAGGGGACACAGCTGTCATATTCCTGAACGTGGAGCAAAGGGCTTCAGTTTTCCACCATTAATTATGATATTGGCTGAGGTTTAGACCTAGATAGCCATATTTTGTTAAGATATTTTCCTTTTATACCTATTTTATTAAGTGTTTTAATCATAAATGGATGTTGTATCTTGTCAAATACTTTTTTCAGCATTTATTCATATAATCATATGATTTTGGTCCTTTATTTTTTTATGTGATGTATCACATTAATGGATTTCCATATGTTGAACCATTCTTATGCCCCTGGGTTGAACCCCATTGGTTGTGATGTATAATCTTTTTAATGCATTGTTGCATTCGATTTGCTAAAATTGTGTTTACAATTATTGCATCTGTAGTTATCAGAGATAATGGTCAGTAATTTTCTCTTTTTGTGTTGTCCTTACCAGGTTTTGGTATCAGGGTAATGTTGGCCTCATAAATTGAGTTAGGGAGTATATTCTCTTCTTCAATTTTTTGGAAGAGTTTGAATAGGATAGGTATCAGACCCTGTTTGAATGTTTGGTAGAATTCACTAGTGAAGAGATCTAGTCCCGGACTTTTGCTTTTGGGATGATGTCAGATGATGAATCAGTTTTCTTACTGGTGATCGGTCTATACAGATTTTCCAATTTTTGTGATTCAGCCTAGGAAGGATTTATGTTTCTACGAGCTGTCCATTTCGTCTAGATTATTGAATTTGGTGGCATATAGACATCCATAGTATTCTTCGATGATCCTTTAAATTTCTGTGTCGTCCATTGTGAATTCCCCTCTTTCATTTCTGATTTTGTATGTTTGTGTCTTTTCTCTTTTTATCTTAGTGAGTCAAGGGTTTCTCAGTTTTATTAAACTTTTCAAGAACCATCTCTTTGTCGCATTAAGTTTTTTCTATTGTCTGTTCTTTATTTCATTTACTTCTGCTCTGATTTTGTTATTTTCCTCCTTCTTGTGATTTTGGGTTTCATTTGTTCCTCTTTTGTAGTTCTTATATGTGTAATGTAAGGTTATTTATCTGAGATTTTTCTTGTTTCTTGAGATAGGCCTATAAAGATATAAATTTCCCTCTTAAAACTTCTTTCATTGCATCTCAAAAATTTTGGTAGGATGTATTTTCATTGTCATTTGTTTCTGTGTATCTTTTGATCTCTTCTCTAATTTCTTCTTTGACCCAGTCATTCTTTAAAAGTATGTTGTTTAATCTCCAGGTATTTCTGTTTTTTCCTGCTTTCTTTTCGCAGTTGATATCCAATTTCAAAGCCTGGTGATCAGAGAATACGCTTGGTATCCTTTCAATCTTATTAAATTCCTGAGGCTAGATTTATGTCCCCAAATATGGTCTTTCCTTGAGAATGTTCCATGTACACTAGAAAAGAATGTGTAGTCTGATGTTCTAGGATGAAGTGCTTTATGAATGTTAATTATGTCCATTTCATCTAATGTCATTTATGGTTGATATTTCTTTATTTATTTCAGTTTGGATCCTCTATCCATAGCTGTCAATGGTATATTTAGGTCCCCTGCTGTAATTGTGTTTTGGTCAATTTCTCACTGTAGTTCTGTTAGTACTTGCTTGGTATATTTTGGTGCTCCCTGTTTTGGGGCATAAATATTGATGACTATTATGTCTCTTTGTTGTATAGTGCCCTTTATCATTATAAAATGTCAATCTTTGTCTCTTCTTACCGTTTTTAACGTCAATTCTATATCACCTAATATCAGTATGGGCAAACCTGCTTTTCTCTGGATACCATTTGCTTGGAGTGTCAGTTTCCACCCTTTCACTTTGAGTCTATATTTGTCCTTGTAGCTGAGATGTGTCTCTTGAAGGCAGCATATGGTTGGGTTAATTTTTTATCAAATCTTCTACCATGTGTCTTTTTATTGGTGATCTCAGTCCATTTACATTTAGAGTGATTATTGATATATGAGGGTTTCCTATCATTCTATCTTTAGTTTCCTGGTAAGACTGTGTCTGCATTGTTTCTTTGCCTTTTTGTTGCTGTCTGTTATTTCAGTGTGGTGCTATTCTGTGATTTTTACCTATGTCTTCTTATTTAATTATACTATATATTTCAGTTCTGGATTTTTTTGAGTGGTTACCATTAAGTTTATGTAAAAGATAGTTTCATATTTAGAGTATTCCATTTTCATCAGCATGCTTACTTTCTCCATTCCCATATTTCAGTTCAGGCTTTATTCTCCCCCTTTTATGTTTTTCTTGTCACAAAATATCCCTATTTATGTTGTTTGAATAGCCTCCTTCAGTATTTCTTGTAGTGCAGGTCATGTTTTAGAAAATACACTAAGCTTCTGTATGGTCTTTATCCCTACATCATATCTAAAGGATATCTTTTCTGGATATATAATTTTTTTCTCATAATTTCTCTATTTCAATAGTTTGAATATTTGATTTTATTCCTTCCTGGCTTGTAGAGTTTCTACTGAAAAATCTGATGATAATGTAATAGGCTTTCCTTTGTACGTTACCGTCCTGTTTTCCCTGGTTTCTTTGAGGATTCATTCTTTGTGGTTAATTTTTGGCAGCTTTAATAAAATATGTCTTGGAGAAGGTCTTTTGGGATTGAGGTAATGAGGTGTTCTATTTGCTTCTTGGATTCCAGGATCCAGTTCTTTCCACAAGTTTGGGAAGTTCTTGTCGATTATTTGTCTGCATATACTCTCTGTTCCTTCTCCCTTTTTTTCTCCTTCTGGTATGCCCATTATTTTTATAATGCTCTTTCTGATGGAGTCAGAAAGTTCTTTCATATATTTTAAGTCTCAAATCTCTGTCTTCTTCCATCTTTGTCATTTTTAGATTTCTATCTTTGATGTTACTGATTCTGTCCTCCATCTGGTCAACTCTGCTACCTAAACTGGCTATTTCATTCTTCATTTCTTTATTGACCTCTTAGTCTCCAGAAATACTTTTTGGTCTTTTTTAAAATTTCAATCTCTGTGGTAAAATGTTTATTGTGTTCTTTGATTGTGTTTCTGAGTTCATTAAATTGCCTGTCTGTATTTTCTTGCATCTCATTGAGTTTTTTTCAGAACTGCAATCTTGAATTCTCTGTCCCTTAAGTCACACTTTTCCATGTCGTTAAGTTCATTTTCTGGAGGCTTTTCATTTTCTTTCTGAGCTCTCTTCTTACTTTGGTTATCCATGGCAATTAATGAATTCGTATTTCTCTTCCTAGGCATCTACTAAAGTGGGTTCTGCAACGGGTGGATAGAAATAGGTCTTTCTTTGGTTTTCCTGTAGGTGTTGGTAAAATGTTTTATTTTCTCTCTGACTGCAGCCTTTTATTCTTTCTCACACTTTAGTGATATATTCTCTCTGCACTCATCTGACTTTTCACATAATGGGGTGATTCCATGAAAGGCGACTTTCTCCTCTGTGAACAGTTCTCCCGGGTCACTGTGCACCACCTCCATGGGGGGATGCGGAGAGCTTCTGAAGTTCCAAAGCTTTTTCTGCACCAGATTCAGAGCCTGTGTGTTTCAGCAGTTCTGTTTACTCTGTTTACACCCAGTTAGGTAGGTACAGGGTCGGGGAGGGTTGAGATATGTGGCCCAGAGCAATGGAGGCAACAACCACCACAGCCAGTCCTCTAACCAAGGTTCCCTCCCCTTCACCAGGACTTTTTGTGCTGCGAATCCGAGTCCATGGCTGCTGGTCACAGTTCTCAGGCTTGCAAATGTTCTGTTCTTTTGATCCAACACTGCTACCATTCTAGTTCTAGCACTGGGACCATGGGTTTGTGGCGAGCTCTAGGAAGGTGGATAAGGTGCAGCTAGGCTCCGTGGATAAGCCTTCCTTTCTCTTCTTGGTAATAAGGGCTTAAACTTCTGTTTTCACCATTTTCCCCTCAGTCTTTACTCTGAGGTCTCTGCCATGAGCATTGGGTTCACCATGTTATATGCTGACCCCTCAGGCAGGACTTTGGGCAATAAGTGGAGCACTAGCATCTGAGTTATTCCCTCTCCCTCAGCTCCAGTGGCTCTGGAATGCAGCGTGCTTGAAGCTCTGAGCTAGGTCTGCGACATTGGCCTGCACAGCCCACATCTCCACATTTCCCACATCCCTGCTCCTCCACTAGCCTAATTTTGTCACCTTTAGGTGATTTCAGTTGGGCCCCCATGAGTCTTGACTTTCTGCTTCACAGGGAGTCCTTTATAGAATTACAGTTGTTCAATTTGTTGTAAATTCCAGGGGAGATTTCAAGAGGCTCACCACATGCCACCCTTTCTATGATGTAACCCACATATGTCTTTACAAATAAAGGTTTTCAGATTTTTTGGGTGGATACCAAGGAGAGAGATTGCTGGGTCATATGATAATTCTATTCTTAATTTTTTGAGGAACAAGCACGCTGCCTTCCAGAGAGGCTGCACCAATCTGCATTCCCACCAACATTTCATGAGGGTTCCATGTTCTCCACACCCTCTCCCAAACCTGTTGTCATGTGTCTTGTTCATGATAGCCATTGTAACTGGGGTGACATGATATCTCATTGTGGTATTTATTTGCATTTCTATGATGATTACTGATGTTGAACATTTTTTTCATTTCTATTGGCCATCTGTATGTCCTTTTTGGAGAAATGTCTCTTCAGCTCCTCTGCCCATTTTTGAATTGGATTGTTTGTTATTTGTTCTTCAGTTGTATGAGTTCCTTATATATTTAGGATATTTCCCCTTATCAGAGGCGATGTTTGTGAATATCTTCTCCTATTCATTTTGTTTCCTCTTTTTTTTGTCTATAGTTTTTTTTTTGTTTTGTTTTGTTTTGTTTTGCTATGCAGAAGCTTCTTAGTTTGATAGTCCCATTCATTTATTTTAGCTTTTGCTTCCCTTGACTTTCACATCAAATTTACAAAATGCTATTTGAACTCCAGGTCCATGAATTTAGTACTTATGTCTTTTTCTATGCAGTTTATTGTTTCAGATCTTATGTTTAGGTCTTTGATCCATTTTGAGTTAATTTCTTACACAATGAGAGATAGAAGTCTACTTTCATTCTTTTCCATGTGGCTTTTCAATTCTCTGTCAACTGTTTATTTATGAGCTTGTATATTCTCCATTGTAGGTTTTTGGATCCTTTGTTGAAAATTATCTGTCCATATTTATGTGGGTTAATTTCTGAGTTTTCAATTCTATTCCATTGGTCCTTGTGTCTGTTCTTCTACCAATATCATACTCCTTTGATTATTGTTGCTCTGTAGTACAAGCTGAACTCAGGGACCACACATATCCAGACTTGTTCTTTTTCTCAGGATTGCTTGGCTAGTCAGTGTCTTTTGTGATTCTATACAAATCTGATGCTCTTTCGTTCCATTTCTTTTTAAAAAATCCATTGAAATTTTGATGGGGATTGAATTAGGCTTGTATATTGCGTTAGGTAATATGGCCATTTTTACTATGTCGACTCTCCCAATCCACGAACACAGAATATCTTTCAATTTTCTTCTGTCTTCTTCAATTTCTTTTAAAAATATCTTATAGTTTTCAGTGTATAGCTCTTACAAATCCTTGACTCAGTTTATTACTAGGTATTTTATTCTTTTTGTTACAATTGCAAAAGGAATTCATTTTTTTTCATTTCTCTTTCTGAGATTTCATTGTTAGTATATAGGAATGGAATGGATTTTTTTACATTGATTTGGTAGCTTGCAACTTTACTCTATTTGTTTATTGTTTCTAATAGCTTTTTGGTGGAGTCTTTAGGATTTTCTGTATAAAGGATCATGTCACCTGAAAAAAGTGACAATTTAACTTCTTTATTTCCAACTCAGATGTCTTTTGTTTCTTTCTGTTGACTGGTTACTCTGGCTGGGACTTCCAATAATATATTGAAAAGCCATGGTGATAGGGAACGACCCTGCTGTGTTCCTGAAGATAGAGTGAAGGGTTTCAGTTTTCCATCATTAATTATGATATTAGCTGAGAGTTTGTCATATATTACGTGTATTATGTTAAGGTATTTTTCTTCTATACCATTTTATTAAGTGTTTTAACCAAAAAGGGATGTTGTATCTTGACAAATGCTTTTGATGCATCTATTGATATAATCATATGATTTTTGTCCTTTATTTTGTTTGTGTGGTGTATCACAGTGATTGATTCATGTATGTTGAACCATCCTTGTGCCCCTGGGATGAATTCCACTTGATAGTGATGTACAATCTTTTTAAGACATGGAAACAACATAAGTGGTTTTTGATAGATTATTGAAAAAAGAAGATAAGGTACATATACACAATATGTATTACTACTCTGCCATAGAATACTATTCTGCCATAGAAAAATGAAACACTGACATTTGTGACAAAATGGATGGATCTTGAGATTATTATCCTAAATGAAATCAGTCATGCAGAAAAAGTCGAGAACCATGATTTCACTGATATAGGGGATATGAAACAGAAATCTCCAAAGGAACAAGACACACAAATAAAGAAATGTAAACTCATAGATAGACACAGACAATAGTTTAGTGGTTCCCAGAGGTTAAGGGAAGAAGGAGGTTGTAGATGAGGGCAAATGGGGTCAAATATATAGTGATGGAAGAAGAATTGACTCTGGGTGATGAACATACAATGTGATATATAGAATATGTATTACAGAATTGTACACTTGAAACCTGTGTAATTTTACTAACTATTGTCACCTCAATAAATTTTAATTAAAAAATTATTCAATAAAAGCTTCAGAAATGGCAAAAAAATAAAGAAACAGATTAAGAATACAAAAAAAAGAGCCAATTAGAACTGAAGAATACAGTAACTGAAATAATATACTAGAGGGAATCAAGCAGATTAGATGATACAGAAGAGCTAGACAGCAAGCTGGAAAAATAGGTAGTGGAAATCACCCAATTGGAAGACCAAAAAGGAAAAAAAGAATTTTAAAAAATGAGATGGCTCAAAGGACCACTGAAACTTGAATCATACCAACAACCAAATTGTAGGAGTCCCAGAAGAACAGAGAGAGAAAGGTACAGAAAACCTAGTTGAAATACTGGCTGAAAACTTCCGGAAACTGGTGAAAGAAACCAAATCTAGTTCAGGAAGCACAGAGAATCTCAAACAACATAAACCCAAACAGACCCTCAGCAACAAATATCATGATTACAATACTAAAATTTATAGATAAAGAAAGAATCGTAAAACCAGCAAGAGAAAAGCAGCTAGTTATAAAAGGGATGCCCCATAAGATTATCACTTGATATTTCAGCAGAACCTCTGCAAGTCACAGGGAATGGCACAATACATTCAAAGGGAAAATCTTACAGGCAAGAATACTGTACCCAGCAAGGTTATCATTCAGAATTGAAAGAGATGAAGAGTTTCCAAGACAAGTAAAAGCTAAAGGAGTTCATAATCACTAAACTGGCCACTACAAGAAATATTAAAGGGACTTCTTTACATTTAAAACAAAAGGCCAAATCTAAAAATAACAAAATATAGAAAAGAAAAATTCTCACTGATGAAGGCAAACACTTGCTAAATGTGGTGGATCAAAAACTATAAAGCGAAGTGACGTCATAGGAATGGCAACAGCAGGGCAAACTTTTTGAATTCTCCTCCAGACCTTATCACAAAGGGGACATCTATAACCCATTAAAGGACTCTCTGGTCATCACACAGAACAGATAAGAGATTCATGCAAGGATTACTTGAAGGTGGGCAAATTGGGCGAGCAGGGGAAGAGGGAAGGGAGTCAAGTGGGAACGCGGCACAAATCTGTGGTGGTGGAAACCCGGCCCGTATCTGCAGCTGTGGAAACGCAGCCGGCATCTGCAACTATGGAAATGCAGCCCATATCTGCAGCTGTGGAAACACCTCTGGCAACAACAGCTACAGAGACAAAGGGGATCCCAGGACGGAACAGAGAACACAAAAGACTGGAGGTGGGCTCTTTCCCTGCAACACACAGCTCATTTCTCCCACCGAGAAGGGCAGCCAGTTGGGACCTAGGTTGGACAAAGGACACAAACTACACACCTGGGCCCCTCCCTCAACTCTCCCAATGCTACCCCCGCCCTTCCAGAGATTTAAACTGGCCCCTAAACAGAGGAGTAATTTCAGAATACAAAGGACCCTTAGAGCTCAGGCTCTGGGAAGATTGGTGTGCAGCTCTGACCCAGGCAAGAGACTGGGAAGAGTGTGATTTTTGCTGCGTTAGGAGAGAGGAGACTCCTCCATCCCCAGACAACACCTTTTCTGGCCTGTGGGCAGAGTGTGACACGGCTGGGCTGGGAAAGAGAAGACCCCTTCCTTCCCAGCCCTCACCCTTTCTGGCCTACCGAGCAGGGCAATTACAATTGTGGAGGCACTCTCAGGGATCAGCAGTAGGCAGCAGAAGCAGCTCTGGGCTATTAGCAGCTCAGAAATCTCCTGCCTGCTACACAAACACACACACACACATACACACACACACACAGAACAAGTGTGCTAAGACTCAGGAGAACTGGACACAGGACTGGTGGTGCTACTCTCAGTGTGCATATGTGCAGGCAAGGGCAGAAAGTGCACTGACTTTGTAAAAACTACCATCCATATCCCTCAGTCCCACACATCTAAATCTGCAGTCCCAGTGTCACTCTAGGCACCAGGTGACTAGCTCTGCCTCCACAATACATAGAGGACACTTTGGTACAGCGGAGGACACACTGGAGATTACTTGGTGGGTTTAAGCCAAAACTGGCGTTGCTTTTTGTTGTTGCTGTTGTTGTTTTCTTGTTTGTTTTTTTGTTTCCTTTTGTTTGTCTGTGTATCTTTGATATATTTGCCTGTGTTGAGTGTGGGTTGTTTTTACATGTGAATGCATTTGATTTTGGTGTTGTTGTTGTTGTTGTGCTTGGTGATTTGTTTTGTTCTGAAATTGCCCTACACCACGGACAAGTTTAAGAAGCACAAGATTCAAAACAGCCAGAGGCCAACTCCAGACAAAAACAGAGTACGACCGGGTTTGACCTACAAGTGACACACCCAGAGGGAATTCTCTACAGGCACAAAAGCCCATAGAAACCAAACCACACTTAAGTGGTCAAAACTCATTCAACAGAACACCTTGCGGTGGGCAGAGCCAAGACTCACAACTAGTCAGCCTAGGAGTTAACCCCACCTACTCACAGTGAAAAGCAATTAAATATCTTCTTTATCAGGACAATATACACAAAGCAAGACTCACCTTTGGAGCACACGCAAAGGAGAAGAACGAAGTACTGCAAGTCAAATATAAAGGACACATACTACATAAGATAACCCAGCAAGAACTCAGAACATTAGGGTATCTATATAATAAATTGAAGCAAACACACAGAGTCAGCCAGAATGGATAACAAAAAACATGTCCCAAATAAAAGGACAAAAGAAACCTCCACAACTGGAACCAAATGAAACAAGAAACCAACCTATCAGAGACACAGCTCAGAACACTGATGATAAGAATGTTTAAGGAGTTAGAGATGACATAAATAAGGATGTAGAAATCATAATGAACCTTCAGTTAGAACGGAAGAAGGAGGTAGAAATAATAATGATCAACCAGCTAGAACTAAAGAACACAATTACCGAAATTAAGAACTCACTTGAAGGAATGACCAGCAGGTGAGATGAAGCAGAGAATTGAATCAGCGACTTAGAAGATAAGATAGCAGAGATCACTCAAACTGAACGACAGAAAGAAAAAAGAATAAAAAACAATGAAGATGAGTTAAGAGACCTCTGGGATAACATCAAGCGCAACAACATGCGCATCATAGGAATACCAGAAGGCGAAGAGAGCAAGCAAGGGATTGAGAACATATTTGAGGTAATAATGTCCAAAAACTTCCCTAACCTGATGAAGGAAACCAACATACAAGCCCAGGAAGTGCAGAGAGTTCCAACCAGGATAAACCCAAACAGGCCCACACCAAGACACATTATAGTTAAAATGGCAAAGATTAAAGACAAAGAGAGAATCCTAAAAGCAGCAAGAGAAAGACAGAGGGTTACATACAAGGGAACTCCCATAACTATCAAATGACTTTTCTACAGAAACATTGAAGGCCAGGAAGGAGTGGCAGGAGATACTCAAAGTGAAGGAAAACAAAGGCCTACAACCTAGATTGCTTTATACAGCAAGGCTATCATTTAAAGTTGATGGAGAGATAAAGAGATTCCCAGAAAAGAATAAGCTAAAGGAATTTATTACCACCAAGACAGCATTGCAAGAAATACTAAAAGGACTTCTGTAAATAGAAGAAAGATGAAAACAATCTAACTACAAATTTAAAATTGGTGATAACTATATACCTATCAATAATCACTTTAAATGTAAACGGATTAAATGCTCCAATCATGAGACAAAGGGTGGCTGAATGGATAAGAAAGCAAGACCCTTGTATATGCTATATACAAGAGACTCAACTCAGATCAAAAGACACACACAGGCTGAAAGTGAAGGGTTAGAATAAGATATTTAATGCAAATGGAAATGAGAAAAAAGCTGAAGTTGCAATACTTATATCTGACAAAATAGACTTTAAAATGAAGAACATATTAAAAAATAAAGATGAGCACTATATAATAATAAAGGGAGCAATACGACAAGAGGACATAACCCTAGTAAACACCCATGCACCCAACATAGGATCACCTAAATATATAAAACAGATATTCACTGACATAAAGACAGAGATCAACAGTAACAGTATCATAGTAGGGGACCTCAACACACCTCTGACAACAAAGGACAGGTCTTCCAGACAGAAAATCAATATGGAAACAACAGCCTTAAATGACACATTGGCGCACTTCGATTTAATTGATATTTTCAGAGCATTTCACCCCAATACTGCAGAATACATGATCTTCTTATGCACACATGGATCATTTTACAAGGTAGACCATATGCTACGCCACAAAACAAGCCTTTATACATTTAAGAAAATTGATATCATACTAATTGTCTTCTCTGACCACAGTTCTATGAAATTAGAAATGAATTAGAGGAAAAAAACTGGAAGACACACCAACTCAGGGAGGCAGAATAACATGTTACTAAATAATACATGGGTCAAGCAGCAGATCAAGGAAGAAATCAAAAGATATCTTGAGACAAACGAACATGAAAACATGACGACCCAAAATCTATGGCATGCCAAAAAAGCAGTCCTAAGAGGGAAATTCACAGCATTGCCAACCTGCCTAAAGAAATAAGAAAAATAACCAATCAGCAGTTTATCTTCACACTTAAGGGATCTGGAAAAAAAAAACAGCAAAATAAGCCCAAAAGGAGCACAAGGAAAAAGATAATAAAGATCAGAGCAGAAATAAATGAAATAGAAACCAGAAAAACAGTACAAAAGATCAATGAATACAAGAGTTGCTTCTTAGAGAAGATAAACAAAATCGACAAACCTTTAGCCAGACTCATTAAAAACAAGAGGAGAGTACCCAAATTAATAAAATCAGAAATGAAAGAGAAGTGACAACAGACACAACAGAAATACAAAAAAAAAAATTAAGAAATTACTATGAGCAAATATATGCCAACAAATATGACAATCTGAATAAATGGACAATTTTCTAGAGGCATACAACCTTCCAAGGCTAACTCAAAAAGAATCAGAAAACCTAAATAGACTGATTACCACCAGGGAAATTGAATCAGTAATCAACAATCTCCCAACAAACAAAAGCCATGGACCAGATGGCTTTACAGGTGAATTTTTCAAAACGTTCAAAAAAGAATTATCACCTATTCTCCTCAAGCTCTTCTAAAAAATCCAGTAGGAGGGAAGACTCCCAAACACTTTTTATGAAGCCACTATCACGCTGATCCAAAAATCAGACAGAGATACTACAAAAAAAGAAAACTACAGGCCGATATCTCTAATGAACATAGACGCAAAAATCCTCAACAAAATATTAGCGAACAGAACTCAGCAATACATTAAAAAGATCATACACCATGATCAAGTCGTATTCATCCCTGATATGCAAGGGTGGTTCAACATCCACAATTCAATTAATGTGATACACCACATTAACAAAATGAAACATAAAAATCACATGATCATATCAATAGATGCATAAAAAGCATTTGATAAAATCCAGCAGCCATTTATGATAAAAACCCTTAAGAAAGTGGTAATAGAGGGATCATATCTCAACATAAAAAAAGACATATATGACATACTCACAGCTAACATCATACTCAATGGGGAAAAGCTAAAACCATACCCCCTAAGATAAGGAACAAGGCAAGGTTACCCACTATCTCCACTTCAATTCAACATAGTGCTGGAAGTTGTAGCTACAGCAATCAGACAAGTAAAAGAAATAAAAGGCATCCAAACCAGTGAGGAGGAAGTAAAATTATCATTATATGCAGATGATATGATACTGTATATAGAGAACCCTAAAGACTCCACCAAGAAACTATTAGAGCTGATAGATGAATTTAGTAAACTAGCAGGAAACAAAATTAATATTCAGAAATCAGTTGCTTTTATATATACCACTAATAAAACATCAGAAGGAGAAAATAAAAAAGCAATCCCATTTACAATTGCTTCAAAGTCTATAAAATACCTGGGAATAAATTTAACCAAAGAAGTTAAAGTTCTATACTCAGAAAATTATAAGGCACTGAAGAAAGAAATGAAAGAAGATGCAAATAGAGGGAAACACATACCATGTTCATGGATAGGAAGAATTAATATAGTTAAAATGTCCATACTGCATAAGGCAATATACATACTCAACGCAATTCCTATCAACATACCAACGACGTTTTTCACAGAAATAGAACATGTAATCCTAAAATTTATTTGGGACCGTAAAAGACCCCGATAGCCTCAGCAATCTTGAGAAATAAGAACAAAGTGGGAGGTATAACGATACCTGACTTCAAATTATACTACAAGGCTACAGTAATCAAAACAGCATGGTACTGGCATAAAAATAGATACATAGATAAATGGAACAAAATAGAGAGTCCAGAAATAAATCCATGCCTATATGGCTATTTAATCTATGACAATGGAAGCAAGAATGTACGGTGGGGTAAAGACAGTCTATTCAATAAATGGTGCTGGGAAACCTGGACAGACACATGCAAAAAAATGAAGCTGGACCACCTCCTTATACCATATACAAAAATAAATTCAAAATGGCTTAAAGACTTAAATGTAAGATCTGAAACCATAAAATACCTAGAAGAAAACATAGGAAGAAACATCAGAGACATTATCCAGAGTAAGATTTTTACTGATATATCCCTTCACACAAGGGAAGTAAGAGAAAAAATAAACATGTGAGACCACATCAAACTAAAAAAGGTTTTTCACAGCAAAGGAAACCATCAAAAAAATGATATATATGATATATAATGATATATGTGATATATAATGGTATATGTGATATATATGATAAGGGGTTAATATCACAAATCTTTAAAAACTCACTCAACTCAACTCCAAAAAAACAAGCAACCCAATTGAAAAATGGACAGAGGACATGAAGAGACATTTTTCTAAAAAGGACATACAGATGGCAAACAGACATATGAAGAAATGCTCAACCTCACTAACCATTAGAGAAATGCAAATAAAAACCACAATGAGATACCACCTCACTCCAGTCAAAATGGCTATTATCGATAAATCAACAAACAACAAGTGCTGTCATGGATGTGGAGAAAAGGGAACACTTGTGCACGGTTGGTGGGATTGCAGATTGGTGCAGACTCTGGAAAAATGTATGGAGGTATCTATAAAATCTGAAAATGGAACTACCTTATGATCCATTAATTCCACTCCTAGGTATCTATCCGGAGAAATCCAAAACTCCAATTCAAAAATCTTTACGCACTCCTATGTTTATTGCAGCACTAAACACAATAGCCAAGACATGTACACAACAAAAATGCCCATCTGTAGATGACTAGATTAAGAAACTGTGGTATATTTATACAATGGAGTATTACGCAGCAATAAAAAAGAAAAAAATCTTATTATTTGCAACAACATGGATGGATCTAGAGAACATTATGTTAAGTGAAATTAGTCAGACAGAGAAAGAAAAATACCATATGATCTCACTTATATGTGGAATCAAAGAAAAGAGTAAGTGAATGAACTATTCAGAAACAGTTTTGTAGACATAGAGGAAAAACTGAGGGTTGCTAGATGGGAGTGGGGTGGGGATAATTGGGAAAGTGAGGGGATTAGAAAACAGTCAATAACCACAAGATAGTCACGGGGTTTTGAATATTAATTTGGAGAATGTTATCTATAATGTTGTAAAAATTTTGTAGGGTATCCGATGGACATTTTTCTCATTATGGAGACCACCTCAGGGATGATGTAGATGCCTGATCACTGCGTTGTACACCTCAAGCTGAAGCTAAACAATAATGAATGTCAACTAGAAATATATATATATATATATATATATATATATATATATATATATATATATTATATGGTTATATATATAAATATAAATATAATATAAATATATATAAATATAATACATATATGTCAACTACAAATATACATATGTAGTTGACAAATATATATATGGTTATATATATAAATATAAATATAATATTAATATAAATATAAATATATAAAAATATTATATATATATGGTTACAAGAAACAGAGTACAGCATTAGGAATAGAGACAGTGGAAATATAATGGCTCTGTGCGATGTCAGAGGGATAGTGGATGGGGGAGGAGGGTTCACACAGTGTGAGGGATATAAAATATAAACAGCTAACTTTTACTTTGTCTGGTGCACCTGAAATTAATTAAAAAATTGAAAAAATATTATAACGCTACTATAAAGATTGAGAGACAAAATTAGTAACAGCATGTATAACTACATTAATAAATTAAGGGATGCAAACAAGCACAGGATGTGAAATATGGTGTCAGTCCTAAAGGGGAAGGGATGAGTATAAAATGAATGGCTTTTAAAATGTGTTCGAACATAGGTGACCATCAATTTAAAATAGACTGCTAAAAATGTAGCTTAGCAGTCATATATGAAGCTCCATATAACCACCAATCAACAGCCTGTAATAAATATACAAAAAAATAAAATAAGTATACAAAAATAAAATAAAAAGAAAAACCCAAACAAATCAATAAAAAACTCACCAATGTACAAGAAAAAGAGAACAAGAATAAAAGAAAGGAACATAAAATTATAAAAACAAGTAGTAAAATAGGTATAACTACATACCTGTCAATAATACTTTAAATGCAAGTGAATTAAATGCTCCAATCAAAACACAAAGGGTGGAGTGACGTCATAGGAATGGCGGCAGCAGGGAACATTTTCTGAGTTCTCCTCCAGATCTTATTACAAACGGGATATATAACCCATCAAACAACTCTTTGCTCATCACGCAGAACAGCTAAGAGACTCCTAAGAGACTCGTGGAAGGATTACTTGAAGGTGCACAAATTGGGCGAGCAGGGAAAGAAGGAAGGGAGTGGAGTGGAAACGTGCAGTCTTCTGGTGGAATCAGGCCGGAGGCGGCTGCCGCACCAGGGGTAAACCGCAGCTCTAAAGACACAGGGAGATATAGAACACCGAGGAGTCCTTTGCTCATAACGAAGAACAGCGGGGAGACTCGTGGAGGAATTACCTGAAGGTGCGCGCTGATTGTGAGCAGGGGAGGAGGCAGCGAAGTGGAAGCGTGCTCCCCCCCTCCCACGGCGGAGCCCAGGCTGGCTGGCGACCGTTGCACAACTCCCAGGACGGAGCGGAGACTCGTGGAAGGTTTGCTTTGGGGTGTGCGAGTGGGGGAGGAGCCAAAAGGGCAAGAGGAAACGTGCCGCACTCTCCCCACCCCCACAGTAGAGCCGCGGCCCTGCAGCGTGCCCACAGCAGCAGCGGCAGGCAGCACCCGGGGCTCTAGAGTCCCACGAGAGCCCAGGGTGCAGCAGAGAGCGCAGGGTCCTGGAGGTGGGCTCTTTCCCTGCGTCCCACAGCTGATCGCTTTCCCCGCGGCGTGCAGCTTATGGGCCCTAGGGCGACAAAGAACTCAGATGCCACACCTGGGCCCCTTACCCCACTTTTCGAATCCTCCCCTTGCCATTCCAGAGACTTAAACTGATCCCTGAACTGAGGAGTAGTGTCAGATTACAGAGGGGCATCTATGCTCAGGTGCTGGGAATATTGGCAGCCAGCTCTGACCTTTGGAAGAGGCTGGGAGGAGGGGATTTTTGCTGGACGAGGAGAGAGGAGACTCCCACATCTCCAGCCACCACCTTTTTGGGCCTGCAGGAGGAGTGTGACATGGCTGGCCTGGGAGAGAGAAGACCCCTCCATCCCCAGCCCCCACCCTCTGTGGCTGGCCCGGGGCGGGGCAAGGGAAACCGCAGAAGCACTCCCTGAGTTCAGCAATAAGCGGCAGACGCAGCTCCCGGCTTTCAGCAGCTTAGAGATCTCCCACCCGCCCCCTCCCACACACCCACGGAAGGAGGGCCCTAAGACTCAGAAGTACTGGGCACAGGGCTGGTGGAGCTACTCTCAGCGTGCATTTGTGCAGGAAAGGACAGAAACTGCACGGTCTCTCTGAAAACTGTCATCCAGACCCCTCAGCCCCTCGCATTTAAATCTACACTCCCAAATTCACTCTGGGCACCAGGTGACCAGCGCTGCCTGCGCAATAGGCAGGGAACTCTTTGGCACAGCAAAGGACAACCTGGAGATTACTTGGTGGACTTAAGCCAAGACTGGTGCTGCTTTCTGTTTTGCTTTGTTGGTGTTTTTTTTTTTTTTTCCTGCTTGTTGTGATTTGCTCTGTTCTGTCTTTATTTCTTTGATATCTTTGCCTATGTTGAGTGGGGATTGTCGGTTGTATTTTACATGTGAATGTACTTGATTTGTTTTCTTTGTTGTTGTTGTTGTTGTACTTGGTAACTTGATTTGTGCTGAAACTGCCCTAACAGGGTCCAGCTTAAGAGGCACAAGATTCAACATATCCAGAAGCCAACTCTGGACCAAACCAGAGTACTACTTGGTTTGACCTACAAATCATACACTCAGAGGGAATTCTCTAAAAGCACAAAAGCCCATAGAGGCCAAACCTCATTTAAGTGGCCAACCCACACCCAGCAGAACACCCTGCGGTGGGCAGAGCCAAGTTTCACAACTAGACGGCCTAGGAGTTAAACCCACTTACTCACAAGCAAAAAGCAATTAAAGTTCTTCTTGAACAGGACAATATACTAAACACACGAACCACCTGTGGAGCACATGCAGAGGAAAAGAACGAAGTAGTCCAAGTCAAATATAAAGGACACATACTACATAAGATAACCCCCAAGAACTAAGAGATCTAGGGGATCTTCCTAATACATCAAAGAAAACACATAGAGTCATTCACAATGGGGAGACAAAGAAACATGTCCCAAATAAAAGAACAGAAGAAACCTCCACAACTGGAACCAAATGAAGCAGAGGTAACCAACCTGTCAGAGACAGAGTTCAGAACACTGGTGATAAGAATGTTTAAGGAGCTTAGAGAAGACATAAAGAAGGATAAATCATAAAGAACAACCAGTTAGAACTAAAAAAGGATGTAGAAATCTTAACGAACAACCAGCTAGAACTAAACAACGCAATTACTGAAATTACGAACTCACTTGAAGGAATGACCAGCAGGTTAGATGAAGCAAAGGATCGAATCAGCGACTTAGAAGACAAGTTAGCAAAGATCACTCAAACTGAACAACAGAAAGAAAAAAGAATAAAACCAGTGAAGATGGGTTAAGAGACCTCTGGGATAACATCTAGCTCAACAACATGCGCATCATAGGAATACCAGAGGCGAAGGGAGAAAGCAAGGGATTGAGAACATATTTGAGGTAATAATGTCCGAAAACATCCCTACCCTGATGAAGGAAACCAACATACAAGCCCAGGAAGTGCAGAGAGTTCCAACCAGGATAAACCCAAACAGGCCCACACCAAGACACATTATAGTTAAAATGGCAAAGCTTAAAGACAAAAAGTAAATCTTAAAAGCAGCAAGAGAAAGGCAGAAGGTTACGTACAAGGGAACTCCTTGTGCTCTTTAGTTCTAGCTGGTTGTTCGTTAAGATTTCTACATCCTTTTTTAGTTTTAACTGGTTGTTCTTTATGATTTCTATATCCTTCTTTATGTCTTCTCTAAGCTCCTTAAACATTCTTAATACCAGTGTTCCCAACACTATCAAATGACTTTTCTACAGAAACATTGAAGGTCAGGAGGGAGTGGCAGGAGATACTCAAAGTGATGGAACACAAATGCCTACAACCTACATTGCTTTATCCAGCAAGGCTATCATTTCAAGTTGATGGAGAGATAAAGAGCTTCCCAGAAAAGAACAAACTGAAAGAATTTATTACAACCAAGCCAGCATTGCAAGAAATGCTAAAAGGACTTCTGTAAATAGAAGAAAGATGAAAACAATTTACTACAAATTTAAAAATGGCAATAACTATGTACCTATCAATAATCACTTTAAATGTAAACGGATTAAATGCTCCAATCAAGAGATATAGGGTGGGCTGAGTGGATAAGGAAGCAAGATCCTTGTATATGCTGTATACAAGAGACTCGTTTCAGATTAAAAGACACACACAGGCTGAAAGTGAAGGGTTGGAGTAACATATTTCATGCAAATGGAAGTGAAAAAAAACCTGGAGTTGCAATACTTATATTTAACAAAATAGACTTTAAAATGAAGAACATATTAAAAGACAAAGATGGACACTATATAATAATAAAGGGATCAATCCGACAAAAGGACATAACCCTAGTAAACATCTATGCACCTAACATAGGAGCACCTAAATATATAAAACAGGTACTGATGGACATAAAGACAGAGATCAACAGCAACACTATCATAGTAGGGGACTTCTACACACCTCTGACAACAAGGAACAGGTCCTCCAGACAGAAAATCAATATGGAAACAACAGCCTTAAATGATACTTTTGACCAGTTGGATTTAATTGATATTTTCAGAGCATTTCACCCCAATGCTGCAGAATACACGTTCTTCTCAAGTGCACATGGAACGTTTTCCAAGATAGATCATATGTTAGGACACAAAACAAGCCTTGATAAATTTAAGAAAATTGAAATCATACTAATTGTCTTCTGTGACCACAGTGCTATGAAATTAGAAATGAACTACAGGGAAAAAATAACCAGGAAGACACACCAATTCATTGAGGCTGAATAACATGTTGCTAAATAATGAATGGGTGAAGCAGCAGATCAAAGAAGAAATCAAAAGATATGTCGAGACAAATGAAAATGAGAGCACGACTACCCAAAATCTATGGGATGCTGTGAAAGCAGTCCTAAAGGGAAAGTTCATTGCACTGCTGGCCTACCTAAAGAAACAAGAAACATCACTAATTGACATTTTATCTTCACATTTAAGGGATCTGGAAAAAGAACAGCAAATAAGCCCAAAGGGAGCACAAGGAAGGAGATAATAAGGATCAGAGCAGAAATAAATGAAATAGAAACCAGAAAAACAATACAAAAGTTCAATGAATCCAAGAGTTGGTTCTTAGAGAAGATGAACAAAATAGACAAACCTTTAGCCAGACTCATTAAAAAAAGGAGAGAGAGGACCCAAATTAATAAAATCAGAAATGAAAGAGGAGAAGTGACAAAAAACACCACAGAAATACAAAAAATTGTAAGAAATTACTATCAGAAACTCTATGCCAACAAATTTGTCAATCTGGAAGAAATGGACAATTTTCTAGAGGCGCACAAACTTCCAAGACTAAGTCAAGAAGAAACAGAAAGCCTGAACAGTCTGATTCCCACCAGGGAAATTGAATCAGTAATCAATAATCTCCCAACAAACAAAAGCCCTGGACCAGATGTCTTTACAGGTGAATTTTACAAAACGTTCAAAAAAGAATTATCACCTATTCTCCTCAAGCTCTTCCAAAAAAATCCAGAAGGAAGGAAGGCTCCCAAACACTTCTTACGAAGCCACTATCACCCTGATCCCAAAAGCTGACAAAGACACCACAAAAAATGAAAACTACAGGCCGATATCTCTAATGAACATAGATGCAAATATTCTCAACAAAATATTAGCGAACAGAATTCAGCAATACATTAAAAAGATCATACACCAAGATCAAGTGGTATTCATCCGTGGTATGCAGGGGTGGTTCAACATCCGCAAATCAATTAATGTGATACACCACATTAACAAAATGAAAAATAAAATTCACATGATCATATCAATAGATGCAGAAAAAGCATTTGATAAAATATAGCAACCTTTTATGATAAAAACCCTTAAGAAAGTGGGAATAGAGGGATCATATCTTCACATAATAAAGGCCATATATGACAAACCCACATCTAACATCATACTCAATGGGGAAAAGCTAAAACCATTCCCCTTAAGATCAGGAACAAGAAAAGGTTGCCCACTTTCTCCACTTCTATTCAACATAGTGCTGGAAGTTGTCGCCACAGCAATCAGACAAGAGAAAGAAATAAAAGGCATCCAAATTGGTAAGGAAGAAGTAAAATTATCACTATATGCAGATGACATGATACTATATATAGAGAACCCTAAAGACTACACCAAGAAACTATTAGACCTGATAGATGAATTTAGTAAAGTTGCAGGATATAAAATTAATATTCGGAAATCAGTTGCATTTGTATACACCGATGATAAAATATCAGAAGGAGAAATTAAAAATCAATTCCATTTACAATTGCTCCAAAGACTATAAAATATCTGGGAATAAATCTAACCAAAGATGTAAAAGAACTGTACTCAGAAAATTATACGACACTGAAGAATGAAATAAAAGAAGACATAAATAGATGGAAACACAATCCACGTTCATGGATAGGAAGAATTAATATATTTAAAATGTCCATACTGCCTAAGACAATATACATATTCAACGCAATTCCTATCAAACTACCAAAGACGTTTTTCACAGAAATAGAACATATATTCCTAAAATTTATATGGGACCATAAAAGACCTCGGATAGCCTCAGCAATCTTCAGAAATAAGAATAAAGTGGGAGGTATAACAATACCTGATTTCAAACTATACTACAAGGCTACAGTAATCAAAACAGCATGGTACTGGCATTAAAATAGACACAGATCAATGGAACAGAATAGAGAGTCCAGAAGTAAATCCATGCCTATATGCCCATCTAATCTACGACAATGGAAGCAAGAATGAACGATGGGGTAAAGACAGTCTGTTCAATAAGTGGTGTTGCGAAACCTGGACAGACACATGCAAGAAAATGAAGCTGGACCACCTCCTTACACCATATACAAAAAGAAATTCAAAATGGCTTAAAGACTTAAATGTAAGATCTGAAACCATAAAATATCTAGAAGAAAATATAGGAAGAAACTTCATGGACATTACCCCGAGTGTGATTTTCACTGATATATCCCCTTGCACGACGAAAGTAAGAGAAAAAATAAACATGTGGGATTACATCAAACTAAAAAGTTTTTTCACAGCAAAGGAAACCATCAATAAAACAAAAAGGGATCCTACTGAATGGGAAAAGATATTTGCCAATGATATATCTGATAAGGGATTAATATCACAAATCTATAAAAAACTTACTCAACTCAACTCCAAAGAAAACAAACAACCCAATTAAAAAATGGATAGAGGACTTGAGGAGACATTTTTCTAAAAAGGACATACAGAAGGCAAGAAGACATATGAAGAAATGCTCAACCTCACTAACCATCAGAGAAATGCAAATAAAAACCACAATGAGATACCACCTCACTCCAGTCAAAATGGCTATCATCAATAAATCAACAAACAACAAATGCTGGTGCGGATGTGGAGAAAAGGGAACGCTAGTGCACTGTTGGTGGGATTGCATATTGGTGCAGCCACTATGGAAAACAGTATGGAGGTATCTCAGGAATCTGAAAATGGAACTACCCTGTGATCCAGTAATTCCACTCCTAGGCATCTACCCGGAGAAATCCGAAACTCCAATTCAAAAATCAGTATGCACTCCTATGTTTATTGCAGCACTTTACACAATAGCCAAGATATGGAAACAACCGAAATGCCCATTGGTCAATGACTGGATTAAGAAGCTGTGGTACATTTATACAATGGAGTATTACGCAGCCATAAAGAAGAAAGAAATCTTATCGTTAGCAACAACATGGATGGATCTAGAGAACATTATGTTAAGTGAAATAAGTCAGAAAGACAAAGACAAGTACCATATGATGTCACTTATATGCGGAATCTAAAGAAAAGAATATGTGAATGAACTAATCAGAAACAGTTTTGGGGACGCAAAGAAAAAACCGAGAGTTGTTAGATGGGTGGGTGGGAGTTGGGGATAAGGAGAAATGTGAAGGGATTAGGAAGTAGCTGGTAACCACAAGATGGCCTCAGGGTTTTTTAAAAATTAATTTGGGGATCTTATTCAATAATGTTGTAAAGATTTTGTTGGGTATTCGATGGACATGCGTCCTATTTGGGAGACCACCTCAGAGATACTGTGGATGCCTGATCATGGCATTGTACACCAGAGGCTGGGTATTGATGAATGCCAACTATAATTTTATATATGTGGTATGGTGGCTCACTGTGGGGTCGGGGTTGTGGTTGGTGGGAGGAGGGGGGTTCACAGTGTGAGGGATATAAATGATGAACCTCTAAGTATTACCTTGTCGTGTACACCTGAAACTAATAAAATAAATAAATAAAAAACACAAAGGGTGTCTACTCATTCCATGAAGTCATCTCCTGCACTGTACAACTAAAGCTGAATAATATTGAATGTCAGCTATAATTATATATAGATAGATAGATAGATAGATAGATAGATAGATAGATAGATATAGATATAGATATAGATATATAATATTTTACATATATATGGTCATGGGATGTGTAGTACAGCAGAGGGAATAGAGTTAATGGATTGTAACAGCTGCATATGATGTCAGAAGGTTAGGAGATTTTGTGAGGGGGTTATCACTTTGTTTGGGGTGTAAATCTCTAACTATTGCAGTTTTGTACATGTGAAACTAATAAGAAAAAAGAAAGAAAAAGGGTTTCAGAATAGATTTTTAAGAAGTGCAGATGCTGCTTATAAGAGATGCACTTCAGACAAAAAGACTGAAAATGCAGGAGAGATCACATCATTAAAATGGTGGCGTGATCTGAGCCTCTTAAAATCTCCCCTGGAATTTACAACAAATTGAATAACTATAATTCCACAAAGGTCTCCCTGCACAGCAGACAGGCAAGACTAAGAGGCGTGCAATTGAAATCACCTAAAGGAGGGCAAATTGGACGAGCAGGGGAGGGGGGAAGCAGGAAGTGGTGAGATCAGAGCTAGCTCACAGCTCCGAGCTCGCTGCATTCAGGAACTACCACTGCCGTGGGGAGGGAAGAACTCGGACTGCTAATGCTCCATTTATGGCCCACAGTCCTGCCTGAGGTATCAGCATATAACACAGATGAACCCAATGCTCACGGCAGAAACCTCGGAGCAAAGACTGAGGGAAAAAGGCTGAAAACAGCGATTGAAATGCTCATTGCTGATCAGAGGATGGAAACCTTAGGAGCAGAGCCTAGCTGCCCAATCCCCACCCTCTCAGAGCTCAACGCAGCCCCACCATCCCAGTACTAGAAGCAGAACACTGGCAGTGTCAGATCAAAACAACAGATATTTGCAGTTCTGAGAACTAGGGCCAGCAGCCACAGACTCAGACTCAGACAAGTTCCAGCAAAGGGAAGGGAGTCTAGGGTGCAGAACTGACTATTCTGGTGGTCGCAGCCATTTATCTAGGGCACCTGTCACAAACCAACCAGCCTTTGTCCCCACCTATCTAAGTGGATCCCTGAAGTAGTAACAGAGACGCTGAAACACACAGGCTCTGAATATGGTGAAGGAAGAGCTTTGGAACTTCAGAAGCTCTCCACATCCCCCCACAGAGTTGATGCACTGTGACCCAGGGGAACTGTTTATAGAGGAGAAGCCCCCCTGCCAGGAATTCCCCTCATTGTGTGAGAAGTCAGAAGAGTGCAGAAAAAACAACACTACAGTGTAAGAGAGTATAAAAGTCTGCAGTTGGAAAGAAAAAAAAAACATTCTACCAACACCTACAAGAAAACAAAAAAAAAGACCTCTTTCTATCCACTTGTTGCAGAACTCACTCCTATAGATGCCTAGGAAGACAAATAATAATGCATTAACTGCCATGGATAACCAAGGTAAGAAGAGAGCTCAGAAAGAAAATGAAGTCTCCAGAAAATGAACTTAAAGATATGGAAATGTGTGAATTAAAGGACAGAGAATTCAAGATTGCAGTGCTGAAAAAAAACTGAACAAGATGAAAGAAAATGCACAAAGGCAGTTTAATGAACTCAGAAACACAATCAAAGAATAAAACGAACATTTAACCAAAGAGATTAACATTTTAAAAAAGAACCAAATAGAACTTCTGCAGATTAAGAAATCAATAAAAGAAATAAAGAATGAAATAGCCAGCTTAGGTAGTACAGTGGACCAGATGGAGGAAAGAATCAGTGACATGGAACATAGAAATCTGAAAATGACAGATGGAAGAAGAGAGAGAGATGAGACTTAAAAGATATGAAAGAACTCTACAAGAACTTTCTGACTCCATCAGAAAGAACAATATAAGAATAATGGTCATACCAGAAGTAGAAGAAAGGGAGAAGGAACAGAGAGTATATTCAGACAAAGAGTTGACGAGAACTTCCCAAACTTGTGGAAAGAACTGGATCCTGGAATCCAAGAAGCAAATAGAACACCTAATTACCTCAGTTCCAAAAAGGCTTTTTCCAAGGCACATTGTTTTGAAGCTGTCAAAAATTAACACAAAGAAAGAATCCTCAAGGCAGCCAGGGAAATTTGACAGTAACCCACAAAGGAAAGCCCCTTAGATTATCATCAGATTTTTCAGCAGAGGCTCTACAAGACAGGAGGGAGTAGAAACAAATATTCAAACTATTGAAAGGGAGAAAGTATAACGAAGAATAACATATCAAGCAAAGATATCCTTTAGATATGAAGGAGAAATAAAGACCTTTCCAGACATACAGAAGCTGAGGGAACTTTCTAATACATGACCTGCACTACAAGAAATACTGAAGGAGGCTATTCGACCAGCATAAATAGGGATAATTTGTGACAACAAAAACATTAAATGGGGGAGAGTAAAGGTCTCAACCAGCTATAAGCATCAACCTCTATAAGCATCAAAGGACTCTGTTCTCATCACAAAGAACAGCTAATAGACTCGTATGAGGAATATTTGAAGGTGGAAAAACCGGGCAAGCAGGGGAAGAAGGAAGGGTGCGGTGTGGAGACATGGCCCTTCATAGTATTGTATTGTTGGATGTCCGTTTATATTTCTGTGGCATCCGTGATGACTTCCTCTTTTTCGTTTCTGATTTTGTTTATTAGTGTCTGTTTATTTTGTGTTTCTTTTTCTGAGATTTCATTGTTAGTATATAGGAAAGCAATGGACTTCTGTATGTTGATTTTGTAGCCAGCAACTTTACTGTGTTCATTGATTGCTTCTAATAGCTTTTTGGTGGAGTCTTTAGGGTTTTCTATATATAGCATCATGTCATCTGTAAAGAGTGACAATTTAACTTCTTAATTCCCAATTTGGATGCTTTTTATTTCTTTCTCTTGCCTGATTGCTCTGACAAGGTCTTCAACACTATGTTGAAAAAAAGAGGTAATAGGGAACACCCCTGTCGTGTTCCTAAACGTAGAGCAAAGAGCTTCAGCTTTTCACCATTATTCATGAGATTATCTGAGGGCTTGTCATATATACCCTTTATTATGTTGAGGTGTTTTACTTCTATACCTATTTTATTAAGTGTTTTAATCATAAATGGATGTTGTATCTTGTCAAATGCTTTTTCTGCATCAATTGATAGAATCATATGATTTTTGTCCTTTATTTTGTTTATGTGATGTATCACATTGATGGACTTGCGGATGTTGAACCATCCATGTGCCCCGGGAATGAATCCCACTTGGTCGTGATGAATAATCTTTTGAATGCATTGTTGTGTTCGATTGCCTAGAATTTTGTTTAGGATTTTTGCATTAGTATTCATTAGAGATTTGGTCTGTAGTTTTCTTTTTTTGTGTTGTCCTTACTAGGTTTTGGTATCAAGGTAATGTTGGCCTCATAAAATAAGTTAGGGAGTACTGTCACTTCTTCAATTTTTTGAAAGAGTTTGAGCAGGATTGGTATTAGATCCTGTTTGAAGGTTTGGTAGAATTCACTAGTGAATCCATCTGGTCCCCGACTTTTGCTTTAAGGAAGGTTTTGGATGACTGATTCAATTTCTTTACTGGTGATCGGTCTGTTTAGATTTTCCAGTTCTTCATGGTTCAGCCTTGGAAGGCTATATGTTTCTAAGAACTTGTCCATTTCTTCTACGTTATTGAATTTGGTGGCATATAGTCTTTCATAGTATTCTTGCATGATCCTTTGTATTTCTGTGGTGTCCGTGATAACTTCCCTTTTTTCGTTTCTGATTTTGTTAATTCTTGTGTGAGGACCAAGCCCCAGAAAGCAGTTTCCAGGCTCTCGGCCTCATGTGGAGAGGTGCTGGCTCGGATAGTGGATGGCCATCAGCTGTGGCTGGTTGGCCATCAGCTGTAGCCATTAAGCCATTGGCCACTGATATAACTGCCGCGGCTACGGAGGGGAGCCGAGGAGAGTGAAGGAGAGTCAAGGAGAGTTGGTCGGTTGGCAGCAAAGCAGACAGCAGGTCGCACATCGTGTAAACCCAGACTCCAGTGAGACCATAGTGGTATGACTTCCCTACCTATGGCTCCGTCGATGTTCCTTTTTGGCCTCACAATGTCCTGCGTTCTTACGTGGGGAGCGGGAGCAGAGACCCAGCAGGCCGCCCCGCCGGACGCCCCGCACGACACATGGCGTAGTCGGCAGGATATGGTGTTGGCTGAAACTCTAAGGAATGTACTGGAGCAGTTTACACGTAAGAAAGCTCAGTTTCATAAGCAGGGTACGGTGCTGGCCAAAACCTACCAAAGCATGGTGGAGCAGTTTGTGCATGTGAGAGCCCAGCTTCGGGAGGCCCATGAGGAGCTACACCGGGAATGGGAGGGGCGGTCTGCCTGGGAGACTCAAGCCTCCAGCTGGCACACCACCTTCTTGGCCATGGACGGCGTTGCCTTCATTTTGGTGATCTGCTGCGGCCTTAAGCTCCGAGTCTGGTGGACATCTTCCGCGGAGGCCTCCACCCACTCAGACACCTGGCACGATGAGCAAGATTCCGACCAGCTAGGAATGGAGTCTGACTCTGGGCAGGAGGACATGTGGCCCCTGCACAGTGTGTGGTGCTCGGTGGCCACTGTTCTCAGGAGTTGGACTCCCAAGGAAGGGTGGGAGGACATGGATGGCTCTCCGGTCAGCATGGAGAGGGCCCTGCAAGATCTGACTGAGCATTGGCCGGAGGAGGAGAAGGCTACAGCCGGACGCGTGGGCTGGATGTTCCTCAGGGACTTGAGTTTCAACACGGAAAATGCGCTTAGTGAAATGGCCCAGGTGCCGGACCAGGTGTCCTGGTTGGAGGCGCTGGAAGCCAGGGTCCGTCTGTTAGAAGAGGGACCCCACAGTGGAGACAATGTAGCTCCCAACCCCCAAGCCCGGCCAATCTTGAAAAAAAGGGTAAAACGTGAGCAACCTTTGGGCCCCGGGGGCGTTGCTGCCAGAAACACAGCTGTGACTGAGTTCACGACCTACACCCCTTACACTCCCACTGAGTTGCAGGAGCTGGGGGGCCGGTGCCGACAGCGCCCTGGACAGCCAGTCTCGGCTTGGCTTCTACGTTTATGGGATGAGGGAGCAGACAACATTCTCTGCTCCCCAGGTGAGATGGAAAAGCTAGCATTTGTGACAGTGCATCCGTCCCTGCGACAAAGGTTACAGAACTGCCATAGGTTGACCCACGACCAGGGCAACCACTCTCTAATGGAGTGGCTCACTGCTGCGGTACGCACAGTATGGGGACAGGCTAGCGAACTGCCAGACACTGTGAGTCAATGGCATTCATATACAGAACTCATGCAAATTATCTGTGAAATGGGTATGAGACATGCTATTTTTAACCTTAACATGCAGGGGCCGGATGATGAGCTTTTTACAGCTAGCTTGAGAGATCTGGTTTTGGATACTGCACCTGAGAGTGCTTTTGGATCTTGGTTGCTATTCTTACACCTTATGTAGGGTGACAGATCCATGAAGTTACAACTGCCATGGCCAGCCTAGGGGATGTTGAAAGACGGAGGTGAAGAAAGTTAAGTCAGGAGGTCCGCACAGTTGAGACCTGGAAGCCCAAACCAAAGGTAAAGGGGCAAGGTCGCGGGCCTCAGAGAGTAACACGCGCACAGATGTGGCGTGATCTCGTGGCAGCAGGGGTTGATCAGGAGAAAATAGACCAACAACCCCATGCACTCCTGCTGGAACTTTGGAAACAGTTGCGTCCGAAATGCAATTCTAAAGCCTAAAGAAGTCTGGGAAAGCACGACCTGTGTCCCTCCAGGACTTCATGCCGCCGCCTTAGGAAAACTCCTTTCAGCTTGATTAGAGGCGGGGCCAAGGTATTCAGTCAGAGGGGATAAGCAGGGACCAGAGGCCCCATGTGGAACTGTCCATACATTGGTCCCCTTCTAATGTGCAGAGGGTTTTGGCCCTAGTTGACACTGGCGCAGACTGCAGTCTCGGTTATGGGAACCCAGAACTGTTCCCTGGACTAGCAATCTGCATTGATGGCTATGGGGGAAAGACTGTGACTGTGAAAGTCTTTTCCTTACCACTGGGTATAGGAAGGCTTCCCCCTCGTACCTACAAGGTTTATGTCTCCCCTGTTCCGGAGTATGTTCTAGGGGTGGATGTGCTACATGGCCTCAGCTTACAGACGTCGGTAGGAGAGTTCCGTTTCCAGATTCGAGTGGTGAAAGCGGTGAACGCGGACATGCTCACCACCCTTCTCAAGTGTTCCCACAGCCCTGAGGCGTGGTTACAGTGCGACAGTACCACCTGCCAGGAGGGCAGGAGGAGATTCGTCATACAATATTGCAGTTGGAGAAGGCACATATTGTGAGGCCAACGCACAGTCCTTTTAACTCCCCAGTATGGCCTGTCAAGAAGCCAGATGGGACTTGGCGAATGACTGTGGACCTTAGGGAGTTAAATAAGGTGATACCATTCTTGCATACTGCAGTGCCTTCAATAAATGATTTAATGGGTCTTCTGACTGTCAGCCTGGGGACATATCACTATGTAGTGAACTTGGCCAATGCTTTTTCTCCATTGACATTGCACCCGAGTGTACAGAGCAGTTTGATTTTACTTGGGACGGGCGGCAGTGGACTTTTCAAGTCCTTTCACAAGGATACTTGCACAACCCCACTATCTGCCATGGGCTCGTGGCCCAGGATTTGGCACAGTGGGATCGCTCGTCATCTGTGGCCTTGTTTCATTATGTTGATGATATTCTATTAACATCAGATTCTCTTTCTGATTTAGAGCAAGCAGCTCCCTCCCTTCTCCGCCACCTGAAGTCATGCAGCTGGGCGGTGAATGAGGAAAAGGTCCAGGGCTCTGGCTTATCCGTCAAGTTTTTGGGTGTTGTGTGGTCGGGTAAGACAAAGGTTATAACTGAGGCCATTATTGATAAGATACAAGCCTTTCCCCGGCCGACCAAGGTCTCCCAACTGTATTTGGGTCTGCTAGGATATTGGCGGGCATTTGTACCCCACATGGCACAAATGGCAAGGCCCTTGTATAATATGATAAAAAGGGGGCCTCATGGGATTGGACAGAGGCTATAGAGCAAGCCTACGTTGCCACGAAATGGACAGTGCAGCAGGCACAGGCTCTGCAAGTAGTGGACCCTGGCCGCCCATTAGAACTTGATGTTCACGTAACCCAAGAGGGCTACGGATGGGGCCTTTGGCAACGGCAGAAGCGTCTCCAGTTGCCAGTGGGATTTTGGTCCCAATTGTGTAAAGGAGTGGAGGTCGGCTACTCTCTAATAGAGAAACAGCTGGTCGCTGTGTACGCAGCCCTAATGGCCTCAGAAGCCATCACAGGAACGGCACGGGTAGTGGTTCGAACAACCTAGCCTGTCCAGGGGTGGGTGCGTACGTGGACCCGGGGACCCCAAACGGGGGTGGCACAGACCACCACCCTTGCCAAGTGGGGTGCCTACTTAGAGCAATGTAGCACCCTTAGCTCAAGCCCTTTGAGCACAGAGCTACAACAAGTCCTGGGGCCTGTGGAGCGTGTAGCCCAGGCTGAGCCAAGTGCTCTGCCTAGAGGGGAGGTCTTGGAACCCTCACCCTACAAAGAAGGAGAGTCCCCAGTACCTGAGGATGCCTGGTTTACCGATGGTTCTAGCCGAGGAGCTGCAGCTGTTGGATGGCTATTGTTGTGCTACCCAAAACAGACACCATTTGGTTTGATACTGGGACGGGCCAGAGTAGCCAGTGGGCTGAAATATGGGCCCTGTGGATGCTAATCAGCCATGAGCCTGGGCCCCTAGTTATTTGTACTGACAGCTGGGCGGTGTTCCGTGGCCTAACATTATGGATCCCTACTTGGAAACACCAAAACTGGTTGGTAGGACACCATCCACTGTGGGGTCAAGCCATGTGGCAGGATCTCTGGGACCTAGGGCAGAGAAAGGAGGTGACCCTAATGCATGTCACAGGTCACTACCCCTTAGTGTCCTCAGGTAGTGATGAAGGAGATGCCCTAGCATGTGTCTGATGGTTAGAACGGGCTCCTGCCACTGATGTGGCCCATTGGTTGCATAGGAAATTGGAGCACGCCAGAAGCCGAACCATGTGGCAGGTGAGCAGACACTGGGGTCTGCCTTTGAAATGGCAGGAGATAGCAGATGCCTGCTACGACTGTGCCATCTGTGCCCAGGACAGTCCCCAAAGGCGGAAGCTCCCCTGGGAGACACAGCAGATAACGCGAGGGAGGGTGCACCTCACTCGCTGGCAAGTGGATTACATTGGATCCGTGCCTAAGGCCCGCAATGCGATATACGTGTTTATAGCAGTGGACACTGCTATGGGGTTGATGTTTGCTTGGCCGTGTCTGGCTGCGGATCAGCTGCATACAGTGGTCGCTCTAACACGGCTGTGCGCCCTCCATGGGCGCACCCAAGTTATTGAAAGTGACAGGGGTACCCATTTTACAGGGCAAGAGGTGCAGCGCTAGGCTGCCAGGATGGACGTGCAATGATTGTTTCATGCTCCGTATAACCCACAAGCAGCTGGCATGATTGAACACTATAATGGCCTTTTGAAGCAAGGGCTCCGGGTGTCAAAACACCCTCCCACGATGTGTGACTGGGCCTCACGTCTATGGGATGTCCTGGGAGTCCTGAATGAGAGACCACGGAAGGGAGGGCCTGCACCAGTAGAAGCTCTGCTACATCGAATGGCTGCTCCCATTCAATTACAAGTTACCACCAGTGAGACTCTGTTAAAACCAGGCTACGGCAGAAATGGAAACATTTTGCTGCCAGCACCCACATGGTTGAAAGCAGGGGAACGGCAGCAATGGACTTGGCCTTGGCAGGTCAAAAGCCCCCACTGTCGATGGTTGGGCCTGATAGCCACATGGGTGGATGCTTTGACTAATAATTAGCAAGTGACACCAGGGGTGGTGGCTGAGTGGCCACCACAATTGTCTGTAGTATACGGAGGTCCGGATACAGGGATGATTTTCTGGGGAAATTATGTGCTCTCACTATGGCCTATTATGTGGTCCCCTGTTCTGTTACATGTTGAATCTATGCAAGAGATCCCAAGCACTGCCATAAAGGTCTGGTACCACAAACCAGGAAAGATGCCAGTGGCAGTGACCCTCCTTTCCCAGGACAAAAAGCTAGCGTGTATCCTCCCAGATGGAAGGGCTTTGCCATTGTTGGTTCCTAAGACTACCGTTTCTTTTCATCCGTAGGTGTCAATAGGCTAATATGGCACAGGGACCCTGCCGGAAGATGCTTGTCACGTAGATTATGAGGCGAGACCCTGTAGGGGTGGAGTGTGGGGACAGAGCCCCAGAGAGCAGTATCCAGGCTCTCGGCCTCATGTGGAGAGGTGCTGGCTAGGGTAGTAGATGGCCATCAGCTGTGGCTGGTTGACCATCAGCTTTCACCACTGAGTCATTGGCTACTGTTATAAAGGCCGCAGCTATGGAGGGAAGCCGAGGAGAGTAAAGGAGAGTGGAGGAGAGTGAAGGAGACTGGAAGAGAGTGAAGGAGAATCGAGGAGAGTCGGTCAGTTGGCAGCAAAGTTGGCAGCAGGTCACACGTTGTGTGAACCCAACCTCCAGTGAGACCATAGTGGTATGACTTCCCTACCTATGGCTCCGTGGGTGTTCCTTTTTGGCCTAGCCATATCCTGCGTTCTTATGTGGGGAACGGGAGCTAAGAGCCCGCCTGACACCCCCATGTCAAAAGGTGCAGCGAGCAGGATCTCCCACGGGACTGCCTTATTTAAAGAAATGGAACAAAAAATCTTCAGATTTGTTTCTAACAACACAGAATCCCAAATAGTAAAAGCAAACTTAAGCAAAAAGAACAATGCTGGAGGTATCACACTCTCTGACTTTACCTTGTACTACAGGGCAACAATAATCAAAACATCATGGCACTGGCAGAAAAACAGACACGTAGACCAACGGAATAGAATTGAGAACTCAGAAATAAAACCACATCAATACGGACAGATACTTTTTGACAAAGAAGCAACAAACATACAATGGAGAAAACACAGCCTCTTCAATAAATTGTGCTGCGAGAATTGGAAAGCTACGTTGAAAAGGATAAAACCAGTCTGCTATCTGTCACCATGTACCAAAATTAATTCAAAATGGATCAAACATTTAAGCATAAGACCTGAAACAAACTGCATAGAAGAAAATAAATGTACTAAACTTATGGACCTCGGGTCAAAGAGCATTTTATGAATTCGTCTCCAAAAACAACGGAAGTAAAAACTAAAATAATAAAAAAATGCACTATGTCAAACTTAACAACATTTGAACAACAAAAGAAACCATCGAAAAAACAAGGAGGCAACCAACGGAATGAAATAATATTTTTGCAAACAGTGCCTTCGATATGGAGCTAATATCCAAAATATAAAAGGAACTCATACAACTGATCAGCAAAAAAGCATACAATCCAATTAAAAAATCGGTAGAGGACCTGAATAGACATTTCTCCAAAGAGGACATACAAATGGCCAATAGGCATATGAAAAAATGCTCTACATCACTAGTTATCAGAGAAATGCAAACGAAAACCACAATAAGATATCACCTCACTAGTTAGAATGGCTATCGTCAACAAAACAAATAATTACAAATGTTGGAGAGGCTGTGGAGAAAAAGGAAACTTCATACACTGTTCATGGGAATGCACATTGGTGCAACCTCTATGGAAGGCAGTGTGGAGGTTCATCAAAAAATTAAGAATAGCATTATCATATGACCCAGGATTCACTCTCCTGGGTATCTACCAAAAAAATCTGAAAACATTTATGCATAGAGACAGGTGTGCTCCAATGTTCATTGCAGCTTTGTTTACGGTGGCCAAGACATGGAAACAAGCAAAATGTCCTTCGATAGATGCATGGATAAAAAAGTTGTGGTATATATACACAATGGAATACTATTCAGCGGTAAGAAAAGATGATATAGGAACATTTGTGACAACATGGATGGATGTTGAGAGTATAATGCTAAGCGAAATAAGTCAGACAGAAAAAGAAGAGAACACTATGATTTCACTGATATGTGGTATATAAACCAAAAACAACAAAAGAACAAGACAAACAAATGAGAAACAAAAACTCATAGACACAGACAATAGTTTAGTGGTTACAAGAGTGTACCAGAGGGGTGGGGGGCTGGGAGATGTGGTAAGGGGGATCAATATATGGTGATGGAAGGAGAACTGACTCTGGGTGGTGAACACACAATGGGATTTATAGATGATGTAATACAGAATTGTACACCTGAATTCTATGTAATTTTACTAACAATTGTCACCCCAATAATTTAAATGGAATGGAATTCCACACAATGGAATACTATTTAGTGGTAGGAATACATTCCACAGGATGCAATACTATTTAGTGGTAAGAAAAGATGAAATGGTATACTTTGTTACAATATGGATGGATCTTGAGATTATGATGTTAAGTGAAATAAGTCAGACAGAAAAAGTAGAGAACCATGTAATTTCACTGATATGTGGTATATAAAACTGAAAACCACAAAAGAACAAGACAAACAAATGAAGGAAGAAAAACTCATAGACATAGACAATAGTTTAGAGTTTACCTGAAGTAAGGGTGGAGGAGGGCTCTAGGAGAGGGTAAGAGTAGTTTAATATATGGTGATGGAATGTGAACTGACTCTGGGTGGTGAACACACAATGTGAGATATAGATAATGTATTACAGAACTGTACACCTGATATCTATGTAACTATACTAACAATTATCACCCCAATAAACTTTAATTTAAAAATATTAGAAAAAGAAAGAATTCCCAAGTAAGCCAGACAAAAGGAATTGTAACCTACAAAGAAAGCCCATTAGATTATCATCAGACTTTTCACCAGAAACTCTACAATCCAGAAAGGAGTGGAATCAAATGTTCAAACTATTGAAAGAGAAATTATGAGCCATGAATATATCCAGAAAAGCTGTCCTTTAGATATGAAGGATGAATAAAGACCTTTCCATACATACAGGAGCTGCGGAAATTTTCTAACACACGACCAATATTATCAGAAATACTGAAGGGGGTAATTTGCCTTGAAACAAAAAAATCAAAAGAATGCAAAACCATGAGCAGTATTATGGACAGACAGAAGCAGGTAAAGGCAACCCTTACACAAAATAGAGCACTATACTCTTAAGTATAACATAAAGGGTAAAGAAGAAAAGCATTAAAAATGGAAAAGAGCAGAAAACAATAACTTGCTAATGCAACTAACAAATCCACTAACAGCATAAGTAGGGATAACTTAAGACAACAAAAACATAACAGTGAATAAAGGTTTGAACCTGCAAAGGGCAATGGAGATAAGAAGCATGCTGAAGAAAAAGGACTACTGTATATATGAAACTTTCTTTTACAAAAACTTAATGGTCACTACTCAAAATATCCATAACTGAAAGACATAACACAAAAAAGACAAAAGAGATGGGAAAATCATAGAATACCACCACAGTTGAATAACAGACAGCAACAAAAGGCAAAGAAACAATGGAGACACCAACCCACCAGAAAACAAAGACACAATGATAGGAAATCCTCATATATCAATAATTATCCTAAATGTAAATGGACTGCACTCACCAATAAAAAGGCACAGAGTAGCAGATTGGATCAAAAAACTAAACCTAACCACATGCTGCCTACAAAAGACACATCTCAGCTACAAGGACCAATAGAGACTCAAAGTGAAAGGGTAGAAATTGACACCCTGAGCAAATGATATTCAGAGAAAAGGAAGTGTAGCTGTATTTATATCAGATGAAACAGACTTCAGAATAAAATAGTTAAAAAGAAGCAAAGATGGACATTCATAATGATAAAGGGGACTATACACAAGAACACATAACAACCATCAATATTTATGCCCCCAATCAGGGAGCATCTAAATATACAAAACAACTACTAACAGAACTAAAGGGAGAAATTGACCATAACACAATTATAGTCGGTGACCTAAATACATCATTGACAACTATGGATAGATCATCCAAACAGAAAATAAATGAAGAAATATCAGCCCTAAATGACACATTAGATGAATAGAACATAATTGACATTTTATAGAGAATTGCATCCTACAACATCATACTATACATTGTTTCTTGGTGTACATGGAACATTATCAGGGATAGACACTATATTGGGACATTAAACTAGCCTGATGTATAATCTTTTTAATGCATTGTTGCATTCAATTTGCTAGAAATTTGTTTAGGATTTTTGCCTCTGTATTCATTAGAGGTATTGGTCTGTAATTTTCTTTATTTGTGCTATCCTTACCAGGTTTTGGTATCAGAGTAATGTTGGCCTCCTAAAATGAGCTAGGGAGTATTGTCTCTTCTTCAATTGTTTGGAAGAGTTTGAGCAGGGCAGGTATTAAATCCTCCTTCAATATTTTATAGAATTTACTAGTGAAGTCATCTGCTACTAGATTTTTGTTTTACTGAAGGTTTCGGATGACTGATTCAATTTCCTTACTGTTAATTGGTCTATTTAGATTTTTCAGTTATTCATGATTCAGCCTTGGAAGGCTATGTTTCTAAGAACATATCCATTTCTTCTGGATTATTGAATTTGGTAGTACATCATCCTTCATAGTATTCTTGGATGATCCTTTATATTTTCGTGGCATCTGTAGTTACTTCCCCTCTTTCATTTCTGATTTTGTTTATTAGTATCTTTTCTCTTTTTATCTTCGTGAGTCTAGCCAAGGGTTTGTCAATTTTATTAATCTTTTCAAAGAACTATCTCTTTGTTGCATTAATTTTTTCCACTGTCTTTTTGTTCTCAATTTCATTTAGTTCTGCAAGGATTTTTATTATTTCCTTCCTTGTGCTGACTTTGGGTTTCATTTGTTCTTTTTTTCTAGTTCTTTAAGATGTAATGTGAGGTTTATTATCTGGGATTTTTCTTCTTTCTTGAGATAGGCCTGCAATGATATAAATTTCCCCTTAAAATTGCTTTCACTACATCCCAAAAATTTTGGTTCGATGTGTTTTCATTCTCATTTGTTTCTATGTATATTTTGATCTCTCCTCTTATTTCGTTTTTGACCCAATCTTTAAAAAGATTTACTTTTTAAATAATTTTCTTTAAAAGGATGTTGTTTAATATCCACATATTTGTGGATTTTCCTACTAAAATTAATTTCAGGTGTACCAAACAATGGAATATTTAGACATTTATACCCCTCACAAAGTGATAATCCCCTCCCCAGATCTACTACTTCTCTGACATTCTATATAACTGTTACAGTTCCACTGACTCTATTCCTAATACTGCACTTCACATCCCCTAAAAAATATATATGTGTGTATATATATATATATATATATATATATATATCAGATGTACATATATATTTGTGTATATATATACATATATATAAATACATATATACATATAAAATCATAGTTGACATTCATTATTAATCAGCTTTATGTGTACCCTGCAGTGGTCAGGCACCTACACTGTCCATGAAGTGGTCTCCCTAACAAGACACGTGTCCATCTAACCCCCAATTAAATATTTATAACATTTTTTATAGTATTCCCCAAACGGCCTTTCCTATCCCACTGGCAATGTTTTGCAGTTGATATCCAATTTCAAAGCCTTGTGATCAGAGAATATGTTGCTATGATTTCAATCTTCTTAAATTTGCTGAGGCTAGTTTTATGTCCCAATGTATGTCCTATCCTTGAGAATGATCCATGCACACTAGAAAGGAATGTGTAGTCTGATGTTCTTGGATGAAGTGCTCTATAAATGTACATTGTGTCCATTTCATCTAATGTGTCATTAGGGCTGATATTTCTTCATTTATTTTCTGTTTGATGATCTATCCATACCTGTCAATGATGTAGTTAGATCCCCTATTATAATTGTGTTTTGGTCAATTTCTCCCTTTAATTCTGTTAGTAGTTGTTTTGTATATTTTGGTGCTCCCTGATGGGGACATAAATATTGATGACTGTTATGTCTTCTTGTTGTATTGCCCCCATTATAGTTATGAAATGTGCATCTTTGTCTCCTGTTACCTTTTTTATCATGAAGTCTGTTTCATCTGATATTGATACAGCTACACCTGCCTTTCTCTGAATACCATTTGCATGGGGTGTCAATTTTCACCCTTTCACTTTCAGTCTCTATTGGTCCTTGTAGCTGAGATGTGTCTTTTGGAGGCATATGGTTGGGTTTAGTTTTTGATCCAATCTGCTACTCTGTGCCTTCTTATTGATGAGTTCTGTCTATTCACATTTAGAGTGTTTATTCATACATGAGGATTTTCTATCATTCTATCTCTGGTTTTCTGGTAGGACGGTGTCTCTATTGTTTCTTTGCCTTTTATTTGCTGTCAATTTTTTTTCAGTGAGGTTGGATTCTATATTTCCTTGCGTTTCTTTTTTTTATGTTATATATTTTAGTTCTGGATTTTTTTTCAGTCGTTACCATTAACTTTATGTAAAAGAAAATTTCATATTTAGAGTATTCCATTTTCTTCAGTATGCTTGCTTTCCCTATTACCTTGTGCCTGTTCAGACCTTTACTCTTTCTCCTTTTCTGTTTTTGTGGTCACAAATTATCATTATTTATACTGTAGGTTGATTTCTGCGCTGCTGTAGCAAGTTGTCTTTTTCTTCTTTTATGTTTTTTTTTCTTGTTTACCTGTGTATTATGTTTAAGTGTATAATGTCTTATTTGGTGTAAGAGTTTCCATTTCCTGCTTCTTCCTGTCTCTTCATAACACTACTCATGGTTTTGTATTGTTTTGCTCTTTATTACAGGTCGAATAGCTCCTTCAATATTTCTTGTAGTGCAGGTCATGTGTTATAAAATTTCCTCAGCTTCTGTATGTCTGCAAAGCTCTTTATTCCTCCTTCATATCTAAAAGATATCTTTGCTGGATATATTATTCTCAGCTTATAATTTCTCTCTTTCAATAGTTTGCATATTTGGTTCCACTCCCTCCTGACTTGTAGAGTTTCTGCTGAAAAATCTGATCATAATCTATTGGGCTTTCCTTTGTAGATTACTATCTTCATTTTCCTGGCTGCCTTGGGGATTCTTTCCTTGTTGTTAATTTTGACAGCTTCAATACCATATGCCTTTGAGAAGGCCTGTTGGAATTGAGGTAACTGGGTTTTCTATTTGCTTCTTGGATTCGGAGATTCAGTTCTTTCCACAAGGTTGGGAACTTGTCATCAACTATTTGTTTGAATATATTCTCTGTTCTTTCTCCCTTTCTTGTCCTACTGGTATGCCCATTATTCTTTTTTTTTAAATTTATTTATTGGGGTGACAGTTGTTAATGAAATTATATAATTTCAGGTGTACAATTTTGTATTACCTCATCTATGAATCCCATTGTGTGTTCACCACCCAGAGTCAGTTATCCTTCCATCACCATATATTTGATCCCCTTTACCTCATCTCCCTCCCCCCACACACCTTACCTTCTGGTAACCACTAAACTATTGTCTGTGTCGATGAGTTTTTGTTTCTCAATTGTTTGTCTTCTTCTTTTGTTGTTTTTGATTTATATATCACATATCAGTGAAATCATAGTGTTCTCTGCTTTTTCTGTCTGACTTCTTTCGCTTAGCATTATACTCTCAAGATCCATCCATGTTGTCACAAATGTTCCTATATCATCTTTCCTTAACGCTGAATAGTATTCCATTGTGTATATATACCACAACTTCTTTATCCATTCATCTATCGAAGGACATTTTGGTTGTTTCCATGTCTTAGCCACTGTAAACAAAGCTGCAATGAACATTGCAGCACACGTGTTCTTATGTATAAATGATTTAAATTCTTTGGTTAGATACCCAGAGGAGGGATTGGTGGGTCATATGGTAATTCTATTTGTAATTTTTTGAGGAACCTCAACACTGCCTTCCATAGCTGCTGCACCAGTCTGCATTCCCACCAACGGTGTAAGAGGGTTCCTTTTCCTCCACAGCCTCTCCAAAACTTGTTGCTATTTGTCTTGTTGATGATATCCATTCTGACCTGGGTGAGGTGATATCTCATTGTGGTTTTTATTTGCATTTCTCTGATGATTAGTGATGTTGAGGATTTTTGCATATGTCTATTTGCCATTTGTAAGTCCTCTTTGGAGAAATGTCTTTTCAGATCCTCTGCCCATTTTTCAGTTGGGTTCTTTGTTTTTTTGTTGTTCAGTTTCATGAGTTTCTTGTATATTTTGGATATTAGACCCTTATCGGAGGAACTGTTTGCAAAAATCATCTCCCATTCAGTCGGTTGCCTGTTTATTTTGTCGATGGTTTCTTTTGCTGTGCAGAAGCTTTTAAGTTGCATATAGTCAAATTTGTTTATATTAGCTTTCACTTCCATTGCCTTTGGAGTCAAATTCATAAAATGCTCTTTGAACCCAAGGTTCATAAGTTTAGTACCTATGTTTTCCTCTATGCAGTTTATTGTATCAAGTCTTATGCTTAAGTCCTTGATCCATTTTGAATTAATTTAGGTACATGGTGACAGATAGCAGTCCAGTTTCTTTCTTTTGCACGTGGCTATCCAATCTGCCAGCATCATTTATTGAAGAGGCTGTCTTTCCTCCATTGTATGTTTTTAGCTTCTTTGTCAAAAATTATCTGTTCATATTTATGTGGTTTTATTTCTGGGTTCTCAATTCTATTGCACTGGTCTATGTGTCTGTTTTTCTGCAACAACCATGCTGTTTTGATTATTGTAGCCCTGCAGTACAAGCTAAAGTCAGGCAGTGTGATACCTCCAGCATTATTCTTTTTTCTTAATATTGCTTTGGCTATTTGGGGTCTTTTGTGGTTCCAAACAAATCTGTTGATTTTTTGTTCTATTTCTTTAAAAAATGCCATTAGGATTTTGATAGGGATTGCATTAAATCTGTATATTGCTTTGGGGAATATGGTCATTTAACTATGTTGATTCTTCCTATCCATGAGCATGTAATGTCTTTCCATTTCTTTGTGTCATCTTCAATTTCTTTAAAAAAATGTCTTATAGTTTTCAGCATATAAATCCATCACATCCTTGGTTAAGTTTATTCCTAGGTATTTTATTTTTTGCTGCAATTGCAAAGGGAATTGTTTTTTCTATTTCTTTTTCTGAGATTTCATTTTTAGTATATAGGAATGTAATAGACTTTTGTACGTTGATTTTGTAGCCAGCAACTTTACTGTATTTGTTGATTGTTTCTAACAGCTTTTTGGTGGAGTCTTTAGGGTTTTCTATATATAGCATCATGTCATCTGCAAAGAGTGATATTTTAACTTCTTCATTTCCAATTTGGATGCCTTTTATTTTTTTCTCTTGCCTGATGGCTCTGGCAAGGAATTCCAACACTATGTTGAAAAGCAAAGGTGATAGGGGACAACCTTGTCGTGTTCCAGAACGTAGAGCAAAGGGCTTCAGGATTTCACCATTAATTATTAGATTAGCTGAGGACTTGTCATAGATGGACTTTAATATGTTAAGGTATTTTCTTTCTATACCTATTTTATTAAGCGTTTTAATCATAAATGGATGTTGTATCACCTCAAATGCTTTTTGTGCATCAATTGATATAATCATATGATTTTTGTCCTTTATTTGTTTATGTGATGTATCACATTGATGGATTTGCAGATGTTGAACCATCCTTGTGCCCCTGGGATGAACCCCACTTGGTCATGATGAATAATCTTTTTAATGCATTGTTGTATTTGATTTGCTAAAATTTTGTTTAGGATTTTTGCATCAGTATTCATCAGGGATATAGGTCTGTAGTTTTCTTTTCTTGTGTCGTCCTTACCAGGTTTTGGTATCAGGGTAATGTTGGCCTCATAAAATGAGTTAGGGAGCACTGACTCTTCTTCAATTTTTTGGAAGAGTTTGAGCAGAATTGGTATTAGATCCTGTTTGAAGGTTTGGTAGAATTCAGTAGTGAAGCCATCTGGTCCCGGACTTTTGCTTTTGGGAAGGGTTTGGATGACTGTTTCAATTTCTTTACTGGTGATCGGTCTGTTTAGATTTTCCAGTTCTTCATGGTTCAGCCTTGCAAGGCTATGTTTCTAAGAACTTGTCGATTTCTTCTAGGTTATTGAATTTGGTGGCATATAGTCCTTCATAGTATTCTTGCATGATCCTTTGTATTTCTGTGGTGTCCTTGATAATTTCCCGTTTCTCATTTCTAATTTTGTTAATCAGTGTCTTCTCTCTTTTTATCTTAGTGAGTCTAGCCAAGGATTTGTAGATATTAATAATTTTTTCAAAGAACAAGCTCTTTGTCTCATTAATTTTTTTTAGTGTCTTTTTGTTCTCTATTTCATTGAGCTCTACTGTGATTTTTGTTATTTCCTTTCTTCTGCTGACCTTGGGTTTCACCTGCTCTTCTTTTTCTAATATTTGAGGTGTAACATGAGGTTATTTATTTTGGATTTTTTTTGTTTCTTGAGATAGGCCTGTAATGAGATAAATTTCCCTCTTAAAACCACTTTCGCTGCATCCTAAAATTTTGTAGAATGTATTTTCATTGTCATTTGTTTCTATGTATCTTTTGATCGCTCCTCTAATTTCTTCTTTGACCCAGTCGTTCTTTAAAAGTATGTGGTTTAACGAAGAAACAAAAACTCATAGACACAGACAATAGTTCAGTGGTTACCAGAGTGGGGTGGTACATGAGGGTAAAGGGAATCAAATATGGTGATGGAAGAAGAACTGACTCTGCATGGTGAACACACAATGTGATGTATAGATGATGTATTACAGAATTGTACACCTTAAATCTACGTAACTTCACTAACAAATGTCACCCCAATTAACTTTAATTAAATTTAAAAAAATTATATTTAAAAAAAAAAAAAAAGTATGTGGTTTAACATCCATATATTTGTGTTTTTTCCTGCTTTCTTTTTGCAGTTGATATCCAATTTCAAAGCCTTGTGATCAGAGAATATGCTTGGTAGGATTTCAATCTTCTTAAGTTTGCTGAGGGTGCTTTTATACCACAATATATCTTCTATCCTTGAAAATATTCCATGTACACCCAAAAAGAATGTATAGTCTGATGTTTTAGGATGAAGTGCTCTATATATGCCAATTATCTCCGTTTCATCTAATGTGTCATTTAGGGCTGCTATTTTGTTATTTATTTTCTGTTTGGATTATCTATCCATAGCTGTCAATGATGTATTTAAGTCACCTAGTATAATTGTGTTTTGGTCAATTTCTCCCTTTAGTTCTGTTAGTATTTGCTTGGTATATTTTGGTGCTCCCTGATTGGGGGCATAAATATTGATGACTGTTATGTCTTCTTGTTTTATAGTTCCCTTTACCTTTATGAAATGTCTATCTTTGTCTCTTGTTAACCCTTTTCACCTTGAAGTCTGTTTCATCTGATATCAATATGGCTACACCTGATTTTCTCTGGGTACCATTTGCTTGGAGTGTCAATTTCCACCCTTTCACTTTGAGTTTATGCTTGTCTTTGTAACTGAGATGTGTCTCTTGGATACATGATATGTTTGGGTTTAATTTTTTGATCCAATCTGCTACTCTGTGCCTTTTTATTGGTGAGTTCAGTCCATTTACATTTAGGGTGATTATTGATACGTGAGGATTTCCTGTCATTCTATGTTTAGTTTTCTCGTAAGGCTGTGTCTCCATTGTTTCTTTGCCTTTTTGTTGTTGTCTATTATTTCTGTGTGGTGGTATTCTATGATGTTTCCCTCTGCTTCTTCTTTTATTACACTATATATTTCAATTCTGGATTTTTTTTTGAGTGGTTACCCTCAATATTATGTAAAAGAAAGTTTGATATTTAGAGTATTCCACTTTCTTCAGCACGCTTACTTTCTCCATTCTTATATTGCGGTTCAGGTCTTAACGCTCCCCCTTTTTATGTTTCGGTTTCCACAAATTTTCCCTGTTGTTGGTGGTCGAATAGCCTTTTTTAGTATTTCTTGTAGTTCAGGTCGCATATTAGAAAATTCCTTCAGCTTCTGTATGTCTGGCAAGGTGTTTTTTCCTCCTTCATATCTAAAGGATATCTTTGCTGGATATATTATTCTTGGCTCATGATTTCCCTCTTTCAATAGTTTGAATATTTCGTTCCACTCCCTCCTGGCTTGTGGAGTTTCTGCTGAAAAATCTGATGATAATCTAATGGGCTTTCCTTTGTAGGTTACCGTCTTCTTTTCCCTGGCTGCCTTGAGGATTCTTTCTTTGGTGTTAATTTTAGACAGCTTCAATACAATGTACCCTGGAGAAGGCCTGTTGGGATTGAGGTAATTAGGTGTTCTATTTGCTTCTTGGATTCGAGATCCAATTCTGTCCTCAAATTTGGGAAGTTCTCATTAACAATTTCTTTGAATATATTCTCTGTTCCCTTCTCTCTTTCTTCTCCTTCTGGTATGCCCATTATTCCTATATTACTCTTTCTGATGGAGTCAGAAAGTTCTTGTAGAGTTCTTTAATTTCTTTGAAGTCTCAAGTCTCTTTCTTCTTCCATCTCTGTAATTTCCAGGTTTCTATCTTTGATGTCACTGATTCTTTCCTCCTTATGGTCAACTCTACTACCTAAGCTTGTTGGTTCACTCTTAATTTCTTCTATTGAGTTCTTAATCTCCAGAAATTCCATTTGGTTCTTTTTTAAAATTTCAATCTCTTTCGTAAAATGCTCATGTTATTCTTAGATTTCGTTTCTGAATTCATTAAATTGCCTTTCTGTGTTTTCTTGCATATCTTTGAGGTTTTTCAGAACTGCAATCTTGAATTCTCTATCATTTAAGTCACATATTTCCATATCTTTAAGTTCCTTTTCTGGAGATTTTTCACTTTCTTTCTGAACTGTCTTGTTGCCTTGGTTATTCATGGCAATTACTGATTTATTATTTCTCTTCCTAGACATCTACAGGAGTGGCTTCTGCAACAGGTTTATAGGAACTGGTTTTTCCTTTGTTTTCCAGTATTGTTGGTAGAATGTTTTATTTTCACTCCGACTTCAGCCTTTTTTTTCTCTCTCTGACACAGTAGTTTTATGTTTTCTGCACTATTCCAGCTTCTCACACAATGGGGGGGATTCTCTGGGAGATGGGCCTCTCCTCTGTTCACAATTCACCGGGTCATAGGGCGCCACGTCCCTGTGGGTGTGCGGAGAGCTTTTGAAGTTTTAAAGCTCTTTCTGCACCCGATTCAGAGCCTGTATGTTTCAGCAGTTTTGTTTACTCCTGCATGGATCCGCCCAGATAGGTGGGGCCAGGGGCGGGGTGAGTTGTGAGAGATGGCCCAGAACAATGGCAGGGACCACCACCACAGCTGGTCCTGCTTCCACAGCTCCCATCCCTTTGCCGCAACTAGTTGGGCTGCGAATCTTTGTCTGCGGTCTACAGTTCTCAGAACAGCAAATATCCTGTCCTTTTTTTTTTTTTTTTTTTTTTTTTTATTTTTTTTTTTTTTTATTAATTTTATTGGGGTGACAATTGTTAGTAAATTTACATAGATTTCAGGTGTACAATTCTGTATTACATCGTCTATAAATCCCATTGTGTGTTCACCACCCAGAGTCAGTTCTCCTTCCATCACCATATATTTGATCCCCTTTACCCTCATCACCCACCCCCCACCCCCTTACCCTCTGGTTACCACTAAATTATTGTCTGTGTCTATGAGTTTTTGTTTCTCATTTGTTTGTCTTGTTCTTTTTGGTTTATATACCACATATCAGTGAAATCATAGGGTTCTCTGCTTTTTCTGTCTGACTTATTTCACTTAGCATTATTCTCTCGAGATCCATCCATGTTGTCACAAATGCTCCTATATCATCTTTCCTTAACGCCGAATAGTATTCCATTGTGTATATGTACCACAACTTCTTTATCCATTCATCTATCGAAGGACATTTTGGTTGTTTCCATGTCTTGGCCACCGTAAACAAAGCTGCAATGAACATTGGCGTACACGTGTCTCTATAGAGAAATGCTTTTATATTTTTGGGGTAGATACCCAGGAGAGCGATTGCTGGGTCATATGGTAATTCTATTCGTAATTTCTTGAGGAACCTCCACACTGCCTTCCATAGCGGCTGCACCAGTCTGCATTCCCACCAACAGTGTATGAGAGTTCCTTTTTCTCCACAGCCTCTCCAACACTTGTTACTATTTGTTTTGTTGATGAAAGCCATTCTGACTGGGGTGAGGTGATATCTCATTGTGGTTTTCATTTGCATTTCTCTGATGATTAGCGATGTTGAGCATTTTTTCATATGTCTATTTGCCATTTGTATATCCTCTTTGGAGAAATGTCTCTTCAGGTCCTCTGTCCATTTTTCAATTGGGTTGTTTGTTTTTTTGTTGTTGAGTTTCATGAGTTCCTTGTATATTTTGGATATTAGCCCCTTATCAGAGGAACTGTTTGCGAAAATCTTCTCCCATTCAGTTGGTTGCCTCATTATTTTGTCAATAGTTTCTTTTGCTGTGCAGAAGCTTTTCAGTTTCATATAATCCCATTTGTTTATTTTAGTTTTTACTTCCATTGCCTTTGGAGTCAAATTCATAAAATGCTCTTTGAACCCAAGGTCCATAAGTTTAGTACCTATGTTTTCTTCAATGCAGTTTATTGTGTCAGGTCTTATGCTTAAGTCTTTGATCCATTTTGAATTAATTTTGGTACATGGTGACAGATAGCAGTCCAGTTTCATTCTTTTGCACGTAAATATCCTGTCCTTTTGATCTGACACTGATACTGTTCCACTTCTAGCACCAGGCAGTTGGCGGTGGGGCGAGCTCTGGGAGGGTAGGGATGGTGCAGCTAGTCTCTGTGCCTAAGGTTTCCGTTCTCCGCTCGGCAGTGAGGGCTTAAAACACCGTTTTCAGCCTTCTTCCCTCAGTCTTTGCTCCGAGGTCTCTGCCATGAGCGTTTGTTCAGCAGTGTTATGTGCTGCCCCCTCAGCCACGTGGGCCGTAAGAGGAGCCCTAGCAGTCTGAGTCCTTCCCTCTCCCGCAGCTGCGGTACTTCCGGGATGCAGCAAGCTCAGAGCACTGAGCTAGTTCTGCGTCCTGCACCCGCGCGGCTCCATCCCTGCACTTCTCCCTTCCCTTCTCCCCTGCTCACGCAATTCGCCCACCTGGATGTGAATTCAGTAGTGGGCCTCTTCGTCTTGCCTGTCTGCTGTGCAGGGAGCCCTTTATGGAGTTATTGTTGTCCGATTAGTTGTAAATTCCAGCGGAGCTTTACAGAGGCTCACCTCTCGCCACGATTTTTCGCGAATCTCCCATTATTCTTATATTGCTCTTTCTGATGCAATCAGAAAATTCTTGTAGAATTGTTTCATTTCTTGTAACTGAAGTCTCGCTCTTTTTCCATGTGTGCCTTTTCCAGATTTCTATCTTTGATGTCATTGATTCTTTCCTCCATCTGTTCAGCTCTATTACCTAAGCTGGCTGTTTCATTCTTCGTTTCTGTAATAGAGTTCTCAAACTCCAGAAATTCTATTTGGTTCTTTTTTAAAATTTCAGTCTCTTTGGTATGTTCATTTTGTTCTTTGATTGTGTTTCTGAGTTCATTAAACTGCCGTCTGTTTTCTTATATCTCATTGAGTTATTCAGAACTGCAATGTTGAATTCTCTGTCATTTAAGTCATTTATTTCCATGTCTTTAAGTTCATTTTCTGGAGACTTTTCGTTTTCTCTCTGACCTTCCTTGTTACCTTCCTTATTCATGACAATTAATGAATTATTTTTCTTTTCCTAGGCATCTTCAGGAGTGAGTTCTGCGACAGGTTGATAGGAAGAGGTCTTTTTTTTTTTTTGCTTTTCAGTAGGTGTTGGTGGAATTTATTTTTTTCTCCCTCTGCAATATTTTATTCTTTCTCCCGCTGTTGCATTACATTTCTCTTGTACTGTTCCAGCTTCTCACATGATGGGTGTGGTGGGTTCCCTGTAAGTTGGGCTTCTCCTCTGTGAGCAGGTCAGTGGGTCTCAGGGCACCACCTTCATTCGGGAATGTGGAGAGCTTCTGAAGTTCCAAATCTCTTCCTGCACCCGATTCAGAGCCTGCGTGTTTCAGGGACTCTGTTTACCCTCGCAGGCAATTGCCCCGATAGTTGAGGTGGAGGCAGAATGGGTCTTGAGAGTAACTCTGAGTAATAGAGGCAACTTCCAGCCCAGCTGTCTTGCTGCTTTCACCAGTATTGCTGTGAGTTGTGCCTGCGGAGTCCTACTTCTCAGTGCTGTAAATATTCTGTTCTTTTGATCTGACACTGCTATTGTTCTACTTCTAGTACTATGAGCATGGGAGTGGGGTGAGCTCTGGGAGGATGGGGAAGGATTGGCTTGGCTCTGTGCCTATGTCTTTTGTCCTCTGCTTGGCAGCAAGCCCTTAAACCACCATTCTCACCCTTCTTCCCTCAACCTTTGCTCTGAGGTCTCTGCTATGAGGATTGGGTTCAGGTGTGTTATATGCTGATCCCTCAGGAGGTACTGTGAGCTGTAGAGGAGTGCTAGCAGCCCAAGTTTTTCCCTCTCCCAATGCCATCATTTGAGCAAACATGATACTACTCATTGCTACCATAATTCAATTCAACTTCAAAAACTAATATACATATCAAATCTCTTAAAATGTGTTATTTTTTTGGTGACCCTGCTATATTGCATTATGTGTTTACCACCCAGAGTGAGTTCTCTTTCCATCATCATATATTGACCCCTTTTTCCCTCTCCTGTCACCCTCCCTACCGCCTTATGCTCTGGTAACCACTAAACTTTTGTCTGTATCTATGAGTTTTGTGAGAACATGGATGTATCTAGATATTATTATGCTTTGCAAAATATGTCAGACAGATAAAGTCAAGTATATGACTTCACTAATATGTAGGATATAAACAACAAAGGAACATGACAAACAAACAAAAAAACAGAACACAAAGTTACTTATTTAAGATGGAAAATATTATTAAAATCATGAATAATAAAGTGGCAATAGTTACATATCTACCAACAGTTACTTTCAGTGTATATGGATTAAATGTGCTACTCAAAAGACATAGTAGGGCTGAGTGGATAAGAAAACAAGACCCTTAAATTATGCTGCCTACAAGAGGTTCACTTGAGATTGAAAGACTCACAAACAGAGAAAGTAAAGTGATGGGGAGAAAATATTCCTAAATGGAAAATCAAATTAAAGCTAGGGTAGCAATACATATACCAGACAAAATAGACTTTAAGACAAAGGCTATGACAAGACACAAAGAAGGACCCTGTGATCCCACTTTAGGGTGTTTATCTGAAGAAACCCAAATGCTACTTCAAGGGGACATGTGCATGCAAATGTTCCTTGCAGCATTGTTTAGCATAGCCAAGATATGGAGGCAGCCTGGGTGCCTGTTGATGAAAGAATGGATAAAGAGGAGGTGGTACAGATATGCAATGGAATATTTATCAGCCAAAGAAAGGAGTGGGTTCTTGCCATGTGTGTTGGCATGGATGGACCTAGAAGGAATTTTTCTGAGTGGAGTATCATACAGAGAAAGACAGATGCAATGAGATTTCACATTTACGTGGAATCTAAAGAACAAAATAAACAAATGAAATGAAAACAAACTCATAGAGACAGAACATTTTGATGGTTGCCAGATGGGAGAGGTGTTGGGATGAGTGAAAAAGGGAAAGCGATTAAGAAGTACAAACTGGTTGTTACACAGTAATCATGGAGATGTAGGTTATAACATAAGGAATATAGTTAATAATAGTGTAATAACTATGTATGGTGTTACATTGGTACTAGATTTGTTGAGTGATAGATGGGAGGGAGTTGGGGCAAGGTGAAAAAAAGTGAAGGGTATAAGAAGTACAAATTTGTTGTTATTCACTAGTCATGAGAATGTAAGTTATTTCATAAGGAATATAGTCAATAATAATGTAATAACTATGTATGGTGGAAGATTGGTACTAGATTTTTTGGAGTTAGGGTTGGGAACAGGTTGGGGGCGAGATGTAAAGGAGAAAGGAGTAAGAAGTACAAACTGATAGTTACAAAATAGGCATGGGATGTAAAGTAAAGCATAGGGAACATAGTCAATAATATGGTAATAACTATATATATTACCAGTGGGTACTAGACTAGTCAAGGGGATCATTTCCTAAATTATACAAATGTATAACCACTATGCTGTACAACTGAAATTAATATAAAAGAATATTGCCACAATGAAGACATAGAAATGGCGGCAGCTGGGCGCTATTTTTGAATCCTCCTCGGGATTTTCTGGCAATCGGGACATATAGCCCATCGAGGAGTTCTTTGCTCATCACGCAGAACAGCAAGGAGACTCGTGGAAGAATTACCTGAAGGTGCGCGCTGATTACGAGCAGGGGAGGAGGCAGGACAGTGAAGTGGAAGTGCACCCCCCCCACGGCAAAGCTGAGGCTGGAGGGCAACCGCAGCGCAGCTCCCAGGACTGAGCGGAGACTCGTGGAAGGTTTGCTTTGGGGTTCGCTAGTTGGGTAAGCGGCGGAGGACAGAGGGGCACGAAGTGGAAATGCGCCCCCCATCACGGTGGAGCCCAGGCCAGATGGCAACGGCACGGCTCCCAGGACAGAGCGGAGATTCATGGAAGGTTTGCTTTGGGGTGCGCTAGTTGAGCGAGCGGGGAACAAGTGAGGATGGCGAGAGGAAACACGCCGCACTCTGCCCACCCCCCACAGTAGAGCCACGGCCCTGCAGCATGCCCACAGCAGCAGCAGCAGCAGCAGGCAGCACCCGGGGCTATAGAGACCCATGGGAGCACATGGTACAGCGGAGAGCACAGGGTCCAAGAGGTGGGCTCTTTCGCTGCGTCCCACAGCTGATCGCTCCCTCTGGGCGGGCAGCTCGTGAGCCCTAGGGCAGACAAAGAACTCAGACGCCACACCTGGGCCCCTCACCCCGCTTTTCGAATCCTCTAACCGCCCTTCCAGAGACTTAAACTGACCCCTGAACTGAGGAGTAGTGTCAGATTGCAGAGGGGCGTCTGTGCTCAGGCGCTGGGAAGATTGGCAGTCAGCTCTGACCATTGGAAGAAGCTGGGAGGAAGGGATTTTAGCTGGATGAGGAGAGAGGAGACTACCACACCTCCAGCCACCACCTTTCCAGGCGTGTGGGAGGAGTGTGACCCGGCTGGCCTGGGAGAGAGAAGACCCCTCCATCCCCAGACCCCACCCTTTCTGGCTGGCTTGGGACCAGGCAAGGGAAACCGCAGAAGCACTCCCTGAGTTCAACAGTAAGCGGCAGACGCAGCTCCCGGCTTTCAGCAGATTAGAAATCTCCCGCCCGCCCCCTCCCACACACCCACAGAAGGAGGGCCCTAAGACACAGGAGTACTGGGCACAGGGCTGGTGGAGCTACTCTCAGCATGCATTTCTGCAGGAAAGGACAGAAACTGCACGGTCTCTCTGACAACTGTCATCGAGACCACTCAGCCCCTAGCATTTAAATCTACAATCCCAAATTCACTCTGGGCACCAGGTGACCAGCGCTGCCTGTGCAATAGGCAGGGAACTCTTTGGAACCGTGGAGGATAACCTGGACATTACTTGGTGGGCTTAAGACAAGACTGGTGCTGCTTCCTGTTTTGCTTTGCTTGATTTTTTTTTTCTGCTTGTTTTGATTTGCTTTGTTCTGTCTTTATTGCTTTGATATCTTTGCCTATGTTGAGTGAGAATTGTCGGTTGTATTTTACATGCAAATGTACTTAATTTGTTTTCTTTGTTGTTGTTGTTGTACTTCGTAAATTGATTTGTGCTGAAACTGCCCTAAAAGGGCTCAGCTTAAGAGGGACAAGATTCAACATATCCAGAAGGCAACTCTAGACCAAACCAGAGTACTACTGGGTTTGACCTACAAGTCACACACCCAGAGGGAATTCTCTGAAGGCACAAGAGCCCATAGAGGCCAAACCTCATTTAAGTGGCCAACCCTCACCCAGAAAAGCACCCTGCGGTGGGCAGACCCAAGTCTCACAACTAGACGGCCTAGGAGTTAAACCCACCTACTCACAAGCAAAAAGCAATTAAAGTTCTTCTTGAACAGGACAACATACTAAACACACGAGCCATCTTTGGAGCACATGCAGAGAAGAACAAAGTAGTCCAAGTCAAATATAAAGGACACATACTACATAAGAAAATCCAGCAAGAACTAAGAGCTCTAGGGGATCTTCCTAATACATCAAAGCAAACACATCGAGTCATTCACAATGGGGAGACAAAGAAACATGTCCCAAATAAAAGAACAGAAGAAACCTCCACAACTGGAACCAAATGAAGCAGAGGTAATCAACCTTTCAGAGACAGAGTTCAGAACACTGGTGATAAGAATGTTTAAGGAGCTTAGAGAAGACATAAAGAAGGATATAGAAATCATAAAGAACAACCAGTTAGAACTAAAAAAGGATGTAGAAATCTTAATGAACAACCAGCTAGAACTAAAGAACACAATTACCGAAATTAAGAACTCACTTAAAGGAATGACCAGCAGGTTAGGTGAAGAAAAGGATCGAATCAGCGACTTAGAATGTAAATTAGCAGAGATCACGCAAACTGAACAACAGAAAGAAAAAAGAAGAAAAAACAATGAAGATGGGTTAACAGACCTCTGGGATAACATCAAGCACAACAACATGCGCATCATAGGAATAACAGAAGTGCACAGAGTTCCAACCAGGATATACCCAAACAGGACCACACCAAGACAGATTATAGTTAAAATGGCAAAGCTTAAAGAAAAAGAGAATGTTAAAAGCAGCAAGAGAAAGGCAGAGGGTTACATACAAGGGAACTCCCATAAGACTAGCAAATGACTTTTCTACAGAAACATTGAAGGTCAGGAGGGAGTGGCAGAAGATACTCAAAGTGATGGAACACAAAGGCCTACAACCTACACTGCTCTATCCAAAAAGGCTAACATTTAAAGTTGATAGAGAGATAAAGAGCTTCCCAGAAAATAACAAACTGAAGGAATTTATTACAACCAAGCCAGCATTGCAAGAAATATTAAAAAGACTTCTGTAAATAGAAGAAAGATGAAAACAATTTACTACAAATTTTAAAATGGCAATAACTATGTACCTACCAATAATCACTTTAAATGTAAACAAATTAAATGCTCCAATCAAGTGACATAGGGTGGCTGAGTGGATAAGGAAGCAAGACCCTTGTATATGCTGTATACAAGAGACTCATTTCAGATCAAAAGACACACACAGGCTGAAAGTGAAAGGTTGGAGGAAGATATTTCATGCAAATGGAAGCGAGAAAAAAGCTGGAGTTGCAACACTTATATCTCTCAATATAGACTTTAATATGAAGAACATATTAAAAGACAAAGATGGTCACTATATAATAAAGGGATGAATCCGACAAGAGGACATAACCCTAGTAAACATCGATGCACCTAACATAGGAGCACCTAAATATATAAAACAGATACTGATGGACATAAAGACAGAGATCAACAGCAACACTATCATGGTAGGGGACTTCAACACACCTCTGACAACAAGGGACAGGTCCTCCAGACAGAAAATCAATATGGAATCAACAGCCTTAAATGATACTTTGGAGCAGTTGGATTTAATTGATATTTTCAGAGCATTTCACCCCAATGCTGCAGAATACACGTTCTTCTCAAGTGCACATGGAACGTTTTCCAAATAGATCATATGTTAGGCCACAAAACAAGTCTTGATAAATTTAAGAAAATTGAAATCATACCAATTGTCTTCTCTGACCACAGTGCTATGAAATTAGAAATGAATTACAGGGAAAATAAAACCAGTAAGACACACCAATTCATGGTAGCTGAATAACATGTTACTAAATAATGAATGGGGCAAGCAGCAGATCAAAGAAGAACTCAAAAGATATCTCGTGACAAATGAGAATGAGAACGCGACGACCCAAAATCTATGGGATGCTGTGAAAGCAGTCCTAAGAGGGAAGTTCATAGCACTGCAGGCCTACCTAAAGAAACAAGAAACATCACTAATTGACAGTTTATCTTCACACTTAAGGGATCTGGAAAAAGAACAGCAAAATAAGCCCAAAGGGAGCACAAGGAAGGAGATAATAAGGATCAGAGCAGAAATAAATGAAATAGAAACCAGAAAAACAATACAAAAGTTCAATGAATCCAAGAGTTGGTTCTTAGAGAAGATAAACAAAATTGACAAACCTTTAGCCAGACTCATTAAAAAAAGGAGAAGGAGGACCGAATTTAATAAAATAAGAAATGAAAGAGAAGTGACAACAGACACCACAGAAATACAAAAAAATATTAAGAAATTACTATGAGCAACTATATGCCAACAAATTTGACAATCTGGAAGAAATGGACAATTTTCTAGAGATGCACAACCTTCCAAGACTAACTCAAGAAGAAACAGAAAGCCTGAACAGTCTGATTATCACCAGGAAAATTGAATCAGTAATAAATAATCTCCCAACAAACAAAAGCCCTGGACCAGATGGCTTTACAGGTGAATTTTTCAAAACGTTCAAAACAGAATTATCACCTATTCTCCTCAAGCTCTTCCAAAAAATCCAGAAGGAAGGAAGTCTCCCAAACACTTTTTACGAAGCCACTATCACCCTGATCCCAAAAGCAGACAAAGACACCACAAAAAAAGAAAACTACAGGCCAACATCTCTAATGAACATAGATGCAAAAATCCTCAGCAAAATATTAGCAAACAGAATTCAGCAATACATTAAAAAGATCATTCACTATGAACAAGTAGGATACATCCCTGGTATGCAAAGGTGGTTCAACATCCGCATATCAATTAATGTGATACACCACATTAACAAAATGAAAAATAAAAATCACATGATCATATCAATAGATGCAGAAAAAGCATTTGATAACACAGCAAACTTCTATGATAAAAACCCTTAAGAAAGTGCGAATAGAGGGATCATATCTCAACATAATAAAGGCCACATATGACAAACCCACATCTAACATCATACTCAATGGGGAAAAGCTAAAACCATTCCCCTTAAGATCAGGAACAAGACAAGGTTGCCCACTTTCTCCACTTCTATTCAACATAGTGCTGGATGTTCTAGCCACAGCAATCAGACAAGAGAAAGAAATAAAAGGCATCCGAATTGGTAAGGAGGAAGTAAAATTATCACTATATGCAGATGATATGATACTATATATAGAGAACCCTAAAGACTACACCAAGAAACTATTAGAACTGATAGATGAATTTAGTAAACTAGCAGGATATAAAATTAATATTCAGAAATCAGTTGCATTTGTATATACCAATGATAAAATATCAGAAGGAGAAATTAAAAAAACAATTCCATTTACAATTCCTCCAAAGACTATAAAATATCTGGAATAAATCTAACCAAAGATGTAAAAGATCTGTACTCAGAAAATTATACGACACTGTTGAAAGAAATGAAAGAAGAGATAAATAGATGGAAACACATTCCATGTTCATTATATATAGTTAAAATTATATATAGTCAGAATTAATATAGTTAAAATGTCCAAACTGACTAAGGCAATATACGTATTCAACGCAATTCCTATCAAACTACCAACGAGGTTTTTCACAGAAATAGAACATATAATCCTAAACTTAAATGGGACCATAAAAGACCCTGGATAGCCTCAGCAATCTTGAGAAATAAGAACAAAGTGGGAGGTATAGCGATACCTAACTTCAAATTATACTACAATGCTACAGTAATCAAAACAGCATGGTACTGGCATAAAAATAGACTCATAGATCAATGGAACCGAATAGAGAGTCCAGAAGTAAATCCATGACTATATGCCCATCTAATCTATGACAATGGAAGCAAGAATGTACGATGGAGTGAAGACAGTCTGTTCAATAAGTGCTGTTGGGAAACCTGGACAGACACATGCAAGAAAATGAAGCTGGACCACCTCCTTACACCATATACAAAAATAAATTCAAAATGGCTTAAAGACTTAAATGTAAGATTTGAAACCATAAAATATCTAGAAGAAAATATAGGAAGAAACTTCATGGACAGTACCCGGAGTAAGATTTTCACTGATATATCACCTCGCACGAGGGAAGTAAGAGAAAAAATAAACATGGGGGATTATATCAAACTAAAAAGTTTTTTCACAGCAAAGGAAACCATCAATAAAACAAAAAGGGATCCTACTGAATGGGAAAGGATATTTGCCAATGATATATCTGATAAGGGATTAATATCACAAATCTATACAAAACTCACTCAACTCAACTCCAAAAAAACAAACAACCCAATTAAAAAATGGGCACAGGACTTGAGGAAGACATTTTTCTAAAAAGGGCATACAGAAGGCAAGAAGACATATGAAGAAATTCTCAACCTCACTAACCATCAGAGAAATGCAAATAAAAACCACAATGAGATACCACCTCACTCCAGTCAAAATGGCTATCATCAATAAATCAACAAACAACAAATGCTGGCGTGGATGTGGAGAAAAGGGAACGTTAGTGCACTCTTGGCGGGATTGCAGATTAGTGCAGCCACTATGGAAAACCGTATGGAGGTATTTCAGGAATCTGAAAATGGAACTACCCTGTGATCCAGTAATTCCACTCCTAGGCATCTACCCGGAGAAATCCGAAACTCCAATTCAAAAATCAGTATGCACTCCTATGTTTCTTGCAGCACTCTACACAATAGCCAAGATATGCAAACAACCGAAATGCCTATCGGTAGATGACTGGATTAAGAAGCTGTGGTTCATTTATACAATGGAGTATTACGCAGCCATAAAAAGGAAAGGAATCTTATCATTTGCAACAACATGGATGGATCTAGAGAACATTATGTTAAATGAAATAAGTCAGAAAGAGAAATACAAGTACCATATGATCTCACTTATATGCGGAATATGAAGAAAATAATAAGTGAATGAACTAATCAGAAACAGTTTTGGGGACAAAAAGAAAAAAACGAGAGTTGTTAGATGGGCGGGGGGAGGGGGTAGGGATAAGGGGAAAGGTGAAGGGATTAGGAAGCAGCTGGTAACCACAAGATGGCCTCAGGGATTTTTGAAAATTAATTTGGGGAACGTATTCAATAGTGTTGTAAAGATTTTGTTGGGTATTGAATGACATGTGCCCTATTTGGGAGACCACCTCAGTGATACTGTGGATGCCTGATCATGGCACTGTACACCAGAATCTAAACATTAATGAATGCCAACTATAATTTTATATATATAATGTGATGGCTCGGTGCGAGGGTGGAGGGATAGTGGATGGGGGAGGGGGCTTCACAGTGTGAGGGATATAAATGATGAACGTCTAAGTATTACCTTGTCTTGTACACCTGAAACTAATAAAATTAAAAAATAAAGAAAAAGAATATTGGATGTCACATGTAATTGGAAATTTTTACAAAAGGAGAAAGTTAAAGGAGAATAAGAGTTTCAAATTTTCAGGTATAAAACAAACAATTCCTGGGTATGAAATGTACAGTATAGGGAATATAGTTCAACAGTATTGTAATCGTGTGGTACAGTTTCGGATTGTTGCTGGGCTTACCATGGTGATCACTTCTTTAAGTATATAAATGTTGAATAACATTGGTGTACACCTGAAACTAATATAATATTGTATGTTAGCTATACTTTAATAATTTAAAAATTAATAAAATAAATGGAAAAATAGAATTACCAATAATTCCTCTTCTGGTTATCTACCAAAAAAATATGAACAAATTAATATGTAAAGATATATGTACCCCTATGTTCATGAAGTATTTTTCGTGATGGCCAAGACATCATCACAACCAAAAAGTACACTTGGATAGATAAGTGGATGAAAAAGAGGTAGTGCATATATAAAATAGAATATTACTCAGACATAAGAAAAGATGAAATACTGCCATTTGCAAGAACATGGATGGATCTTAAGAGTATCATGCTAAGGAAAATAAGTCAGACAGAAAAAGTCACGGCTCATATGATTTCACTCATAAATGGGATATAAAACTGAAAGCAACAAATGAACAAGACAGAGAAAACTAAAAAAAAAAAAAACTCAGACACAGACAACTGTTTAATCGTTACTAGAGTGTAAGCAGGGAAGGTGGTTGTAGAAGAGGGAAAAAGAGGTCATATGTATAATGATGGAAGAAGACCTAAAACTGTGTTGTGAACACATGGTACAATAGTATAGAACTCTGCACTTGAAGCCTATATATTTTTTTGTAACTAATATCACTGCAATAAATTACAAAAAATCCAATCCCAATAAATAATTAAAGCTTTTTTCCCCCAAGACTGGAAAAGACAATTACTTTTTCTAATTCATATAAACAAATACAGAAAGATAAACAAAATGAAAAAGAAGAATATTTCTCAAATTAAGGAATAAGATATATCCCTAAGGGATAAAAATACTTAAGGAATAAGACATAAGTAATTTGCCTGAAAAGAATTCAAAAAATGGTTCCTAAGGATGGTTGCCATGCTTGGGAAAGGAATAGAGGAATTGAGGGAGAACTTCAAAAAAGAGTTTGAAGGTATAAAAACAAACTAAGTTGACCTAAAGAATACAATGACTGAAATGAAAACACATTAGAAGATATCTGTAGTAGATTATCAAACACAAAAGAATGGGTCAGCAACCTAGAAGACAGACTAGTGGAAATCAATCAATCAGAACAGCATAAAGAGAAAAGAATTAAAAGCTTGAGAATAGTTTAAGTGATCCCTGGGATAATATCAAGCACTCAAGTATTTGTATCATTGGATCCAGAAGGAGAAGAAAGACAGAAAGAAATGAAAGTTTATTTAAAAATTAACGGCTGAAAATCTTCCTAGCCTGAGAAAGGAATTAGACATCCAGTTCCAGGAGGCACAGAAAGTTCCAAAGAAGATGAACACAAAGATACCCACACCAAGACATATTGTACTTAAAAAATGCCAATGTTAAAGTAAAAAGACAATGTTAAAGGAAGCAAGAGAAAAATTAGTTACATACAAGGGAAATCTTATAAGACTATCAGCTAATTTCTCATCAGCAACTTTACAGGCTAGAAGGGAGTAGCAAAACATTTTTAAAGTGCTGAAATAAAGAATCCTACAACCTAGAATAATTCACCTACCAAGGTTATCATTCAAAATTCAAGGAGAGATAAGAATTACCCAGACAAGCAAAAAATAAAGGACACCATCTTCATTAAACCAGCTTTACAAAAATGATAATGGGTATTCTTTTAATAGAAAAGGAAAGGCCATAACTACAAACGAGAAAACATGAGAAAGAGAAACACTCCACGGGTAAAGCTAAATATTCAATAAATACAGCAAATGAGACATTTAAAAAGGTATTAACCACAAAGTTAAAAATAAAAAAAAATGTAGCATATTCAACTCAAACTACAATATGTAGTTAGGCGAAACACAACACAAAAAGATCTAAAATCTGACATCAATAACAAAGCATGGAAGGTGAGCAAAAAATGTAGTCCTTATGGAATATAATTGAAATTAAATACCTGTCGACTTAAAATAGACTCCTATAGATAAAGAATGATATATATAAACCTTATGTTAACTACAAACCAAAAGCCTACAAAAGATATATAAAGAGCAAAGATAAAGGAATCTAAACAAAACACTAAAGAAAAACAGCAACCCACAAGGGAAGAGATTAAGTGAAGAAGAAAGGAACAGAATTTCGGTCAAGATGGCAGAGTAGGTAAAAGCTGTGCTCATGTTCTCCCATGACCACATGAAAATTACAACTAAATTATAGAACAATTAACCAAAAGAATGACCTGAAAACAAGCTGAACAGAACTCCTATAAGAAGCCACCTTGACTGGAAGTAAGGGCAGAAACATAAAATGGATTAGTCCCAAACACACATGTGGTGACTGAGAATCAAGAGGAATGTCTTGGTTGCAGAGTTTCCCTCTGGAACAAGGAATTCCAGTCACACACCTGGCTTCATAACCGAGAGCACCAGTACTGGTAAGAGAGTTCCCCAAGCATCTGGCCGAGATAATCAGTGGTTATTTGGTCTGTGTAAGATGAAAGGATGGTGGAAAGTCAGATATCTTCTTAATGGGCCCACATACAGACTCATTAGCTCACAAACACTCCACCTAACCTCCAGCAAAGGAACAGAGTTTTAAGGGGTCAAAGACATATGGAGCAAGACTGAATTGTGTGGTATCAGGGAGAGAGCTGAAGGGAAAGTCATCATTGCTCTTATGTTAAGCCCTCCTCTCACACAGCTGGCAAGCAAGTGCAATTTTTCCTGTGTACAGCCCTCCCCGTAACTGGCTTTCCATCACAGGTGGGTGCCAAATCTGAATTAGTATTTATATAGTGAACACCACTCACCCCACCCTAAGGACTTTCTGAGACACTGCCACACACATATTGCTCACTGCTTGAGCTATTTTTAACAGCAGGCAGTATTTTTCACTTTAGTAAAAAATCAAAGACCCAAAGTCCCCAAACAGGCAATAGCTGGCCTCAGTGTGACCTGTGCCTCTTGCTGATCAGCCCCAGATGTGGCATTGGCTCAAAAACAGAATCCACATTAACCCAGTGAACACAGTTTGCTCACCTTATTGACTCCTTGAGACCCTTCCCCATCCAACATGCTCAACACCCAAGACCCTTTCAGTAGCAGGCAGCTGACCCCGGTCATATCTAGATTTGCTTTAAAACTCTCAATGGGCCACATGCACCAGGCAGGGGGTGGCTGGCCTTGGAATGCCCTGTGCTTCTTGCTGAGTGGCAATAGGCCCTGTACTGGTGGCAGCCAGCCTTGGATCCCAGTGTGGTCTTTCCCACATGCCTCCAAGCACAGCACAGGCAGTTACTAACCATGGATCACTCTGTAGCTCCTACCATGTGGCTCCGGGCCAGGAAAGGCAAGGATTGACATTGGTCTATACCAGGGTTCTTCTCAAAAGAACCCAGAAACAACACAACTGGTCACCAGCTTCAGAACAAAACAGAACATGTCTCAATTATCTCTACAAATAGCACACCAAAATGGTGGTCTTGGCACGTACCAGAAATGTACGGGATGAACTCTGCTCTTGGGATCCGACCCCACACAGTAACACGTAGGCTATGGTTGTAGACAATTCTCAAAGACAGTCAGTCAGTGGGTCAATTCCACCTACTGATGCAATCAAGGATCAACTATGACAAGAGGACACACACACTCACACAAGCGAACTCCTGGACCACATGGCACAGGTGACCAGGGAAACTGCACCTACAACTTAAGGCCACCTGGCCAAACCTGGGAGAAATAGCAGACCTATCTAATATATAGAAACAAACACAGACAAGCAGCCAAATTGAGGAAAACAAAGAAACATATCCAAAATTAAAGAACAGGAGAAAAACCCCAGGAAAAGAAATAAACAAGATGGACACAAGTAATTTACTAGAACAGAGTTCAAAACACTGGTTATAAGGATGCTCAAGAAACTTAGGGAAAGAATAAATTAACTCTAAAATCTGAACCAAAAAGAAAACTAGTCAGAAATGAGGAATACAGTAACTGAAATAAAATATATACACTAGAAGGAATCAAAAGCAAATCAGATAAAGCACAGGATCCAATCAGTGATCACGAAGACAAGCTAACAGAACATAGTAAATCAAGACAGCAAAGAGAAAATTAATTTTTTAAAAATTGAGGATAGTTTAAGGGAACACTGGGACAACATCAAGAGTAACAACATTTGCATCATAGGGTCACCAGAAGCAGATGAGAGAGAGCAAGGGATTGAAATCTATTTGGAGAAATAATGTCTGAAAATTTCCCTAACTGGTGAAGGAAATAGACATAGAAGTTCATAAAGGACAGAGAGTCCCAAATAAGATCAACACAATCAGGCCAACACCAAGACACATTATAATTAAAATGACAAAAGTTAAAGACAAAGAATCCTAAAAGCAACAAGAGAAAGACAATAAGTTACTTACAAGGGAACGTCTATAAGACTATCAGCTAACTTTTCTACAAAAACTCTGCAGGCCAGAAAGGAGTGGCAGGAAATATTCGAAGTAAAGAAAAACAAGGGCCTACAACCAAAACTATACTACTCAGCAAGGCTATCATTTAAAATTGAAGGAGAGTAAAAGAGCTTCCCAGACAAGAAAAAGGTAAAAGAGTTCACAGCCACAAAAAAATATTACAAGAAATATTAAAGGGACTTCATTAAGAAGAAGGAAAAAAGAACATAAATATGAATGATAAAATGGCAATAACTAAATACCAATCAATAATCACATTTAAATGTAAATGGGTTAATGCTCTAATCAAAAAATGTAGGGTGCCCTCGATGGATAACAAAAGACCCATATATATGCTGTCTGCAAGAGAACCGCTTCAATTCAAAAGATACACACAGACT